>NW_010245503.1:2423-3161 GCF_000690775.1 Eurypyga helias | reverse complement strand
AAGGTGTCCCTGCCCATGGCAGGGGGGTTGGAACTAGATGATCTCTAAGGTCCCTTCCAACCCAAACCATTTGTGATTCTATGACTGCTCCCCACTTTTATAGTGGCAGCAAATTTCATGAGTGCATCTTGACTTCTAAGTTAATATCATTAAATGAAAGTGTAAACAATATCAGTTCCAAAACGTGTTCTTGAAAAACTCAGTAAGTGCCTTACTCCTACAAAACTCCTTTTTCGGTATAACTCATTTTCCGCTTTCCCTTCAGTCAGTTGCCCATTTACCTCATAGTCCTTCTGACACCCATACTTGCCAAATTTTACAAAAATTCTATTTAGCATGATAGGAAACATTTGTAGATGTCTAGAGAGATTAATTTTTCTAGTTTATTCTATGAAAGTAAATGTCATATTGAAGAAAGTAAGTACATCATGTCAGAATCATCTCTCTCTGGTAGAGTCATATTACATTATCTCATCTGTCATTTATCTCCCAGTTTTCTGAAGCTTTACCTTGTCTTGAGAGCAAAAGAGCAGATTTGTAGTGGAGAAGATCGCTTCTTGCCCTTTACTATTCTCCAGTCATACAGTACCTCGTCTGACTTAGATTCATTTTAAAATGTTGCTGTTCAACCCGAAACTTCAAATGCCATGATTTTTCTATCATCTAGGACAGAAAGCAGAGATCCCTTCAGTATGAGGGCATTGAGCTTTACAGTTACCTCTACTATAAATATTGCAA
>NW_010245503.1:0-2364 GCF_000690775.1 Eurypyga helias | reverse complement strand
TAAATATAAATAAATATATATAGGCAACTATTTTGTCAGCATTCTGTCTTTGCCCAAAAGCTCATTGTCACTGTGCAGAGATCAAACAAAGTATTTATGCTTCTCTGACACCATCATTCTTGTGAGACTAACGTGAAATAGATTGAGAAGCAGCACTTCAGATCTTGGTGCAGGCACCAAACTGGCCTGACATTGTTATTAAAATAGATTTTCTGTGAGGCAAACTAAAAAAAACCTCTGCTTACTGAGACAGGAGAAAAAACTCTCCCATTTTCTTGTCTCTTTCATGGAGGATTTTTCAAAGTTTTCCGACAGCTTTTGTTCAAAGCACAAAGGTAGCGACTTGCTGGCTAGAATATCTTCATGAGGTATCTATTTATTGCAGAGGGGTTCTTTCTAGGTCTGTTTCACTTTGAGTGGATATTGGCTGAAGGCAAAGCCTAGAGATCACAGCTTTTGTAAAATATTTAAAGCTTTACTGAGGCTTCTAGTGCCTTTTAAGTATTCTCTCCAATTTCTGTTAGTTTCTTACGAGGTATTTTGCCCACTTGCCAACCAGTAATAGGTTGTGGGAACAATGGTCTCAATGATGGCTTGACTTTACATCCCATAGCACCACAGGTTTTAATAGAGTGATGAAAGCGATGTGAAAACTATGTATAGTGTAAGATGAAATATAACTGAGTATTTCAAATGTTAACTGCTCAGAAAGATAAAAATGTCAAAAATAGCTGGAAGCGAGGATAATGAATTCAACGGCTAAAAGAACAATTTTTTTTTCGCCATTTCAAGATTTGCTCTACCTACAACATGAGAAGGAAAAATTTTGTACTTTATCCTTTGGATCTTTTAGTTTTATGAAAAGGTATTATTTCACTTTTTAATTTTGAATGGAGCTGATTAGCATCAATATAAACTTTTCCAAAAGGTCTGCTCTAAAAAAATGTCCCTGTAGGATTAGCTAGGTTTAGAACACCCTGGATGGAACAAAAAGTGACACTGGCATGCTATCTCCAAGCAGCAATCAATCAAGCCCAGCTGAAGCTTGTGACTTCACTCGGGAATAAGGAAGGCAGGGCTTGATTTATTTACTTATTTAAAACTGGATGTGAAGTCTGTAAACCCATCTCTGAATTATAACCTCATGGAACACTAGTCCATGTGTGAGTCTTCCCTGATGTGCCTCTGCTGCCATGTTCCACTTCTAGTACGAGTCAGCATTCGTTAATATTGAGGATAGGAAAAAAATTGTCAGATGGCTATAGGGGATGACATATTGGATGTACCTTTTACATTATTTTTCCCAGAACACCTGTCAAAAGTCCTGCCATGATCATGTGAACAACACGACTTAATTGACATACTTCTGTCATCAGGGAATGTCCATTCTCAGCTGCCTAAAACATCCACCAAGCTCAATGAGCACGTGGAGCAAGAGGATCACTGGTTACAGTCGTAGCCTCACAGCTGCTGACAGTAACATGCTATTTCTGCATGTTACAGTGTTTTCACAGTCTGGGTAAAGAGAACCACATGAAGGCAGTTACAAACATGACCAGTTTTGAGACTTTTAACTTTAAAACTTCCACCTGATGCCCTCTCATGCATGATATGCTGGTTTCAGCTGGGGTAGAGTTAATTTTCCTCACAATAGTTGGTATGAGGCTGCTTTGTCTGTCCTGAGAAGAATATTGATAGCATACTGATGTTTTTAGTTGTTGCTAAGCAATGTTTATGTCAATTTGAGGACTTTTTTCCATTTCTGACACTGCATCTGTGTTCCCAGCTGATTCTCTGCAAGAAGCTGGGAAGGGACACAGGCAGAACAGCTGAGCCACACTGACCAACGGGTTATTTCATGCCATAAGCCTTCATGTTCAGTATGTTAAGTTTGAGGCTGGGCCAGGAGGGAGGCTCTGTCTCTTGGATTCTGGCTCTCGGGCTCAGGCTCTCATGACTTGGGGACTGGTTGGGCTTCAGTAGGTGGTTGGTGAGCAGTTGCATGACTTGTTTTCTTTTTCATTATTTTCATTACATATTATCAGTGGTATTGTTAGTACATTACCTATTATTAGTAGTATTGCTAGTATTAGTAGTATTTTTTAGTATTACTGGTATTATTATTTTATTTCACTTACTTTCAATTATTAAATTGTTCTTATCTCAACCCAAAATTTCCCTTGTTTTTCCTCAGATTCTCCCCCTGTCTCCATCCCACTGGGGAGGAGGGAGTGAGCAAGTGGCTGTGTGGTACTTGGTTTCTGGCTGGGGTTAAACCACAACACAAGGCAATGTCAGAAAGGACACAAGAATTGCAATATCACATAAAACAGAAAAAATGCCTCACCTGGGACCATAGAATCA
>NW_010245502.1:0-815 GCF_000690775.1 Eurypyga helias | reverse complement strand
TTGCATTAACCATACCTGAGGCCACCATGTAGGACATCTATCCGATTGCTGCATTAGGCATATTCCATAATGGGACTTTGGTTCATCCTTTAGAGCTTGGACAGTGGGAAAGACAAAGTGGAAATGGGTGGCTAACAGTTAATATGAAAACATGCACTACGAGGGAACACCAGGGCTACATTTGTGAGGGAAATACATTACAGGCCCAAGATAGTGGTTTAGGCACTGAACAGAGCGTCTGTCACTTTAAAATCCACCCAGACAACTCTACTAACACGGTGGTAATATATATAGAAAGTGGATGTGCATGTTTAAGAACTCCCTGTGACAAAATTTATACAGATGATCACATTGTATTTGTAATTTCAAGAGGTTATATGGCTGTGATTTTAACCACTCGTCTCCTATTATATCCTACCAGCTGACAGGAGGTGATTATACTTTATTACAAATGTTACAACCTGCCCCTATAAGAATGAATTTAAATTTAGTAAAAAACTACTCCAGCACAAAGATTTAAAAGGAATGCTTAAATGAATTCAGGAAAATGGAAGGCAAACCTTAATTACAATCCAACATGACACAGAAAGAACATACAAGTAAAAAGGGATGGAGAACATCATTGATGGGACATATTTATAGGACAATCTCCTTCCGCTACTAAGGTACTAAACGTGCTCATACATCCCATGATCTCATATTCTGGTGCAAATTAAGAAATATGATTAGGCAGCTCAAAATCTTACCTGGTATGGAAATACTCAGGAAAACCATAAGCGAAGGCAATACGTTAAAAGTGGCAAGCATATAGCAAA
>NW_010245501.1:174505-209041 GCF_000690775.1 Eurypyga helias | reverse complement strand
CTTCCAACCCCCACCACTCCATGAAATCTGTGAAATCCATTTAGCAACTGGCTGATTCTGTCATGCAGATTCTTGCTTCTACCCAGCACAAGTAAAGTTTATGGGAGGTATTTATGTGACCACCTCCTCACCCCCCAGACAAATAAAATCACAACCACATTGTGGTTTAGGTCTTTTAGAAAGTTGAAAATTCTGTGTAGAAGTCTCTTCTTTACAAAAACCTATTGGTAAACAATGTCTGATTGTTGCACTGTTTGTTTATTATTTGCCAATGGTAACGATTCTGAAAATGGGGGAAGAAATCACTTTGGGTTGAGAACATATGAAAATATTTAGTGATTTGAAAGAGCAGAAAAAGTTTTTGGGGTTGAATGAAACATTTTGTTTGGCCCAAATAGTAGTTTCATTATACTGATGTATTAAATATGTCAACGGATGTAATGCATTGTAGATGGAACTTTTATTCCTTTAGAATCAATGAGATGAATGGCTTAAAAATAAAATAAACCAATGTAAATGGTTAAGAAAAGCAGTGAAAAATTGAAATACTTTGTTAGAAAACATCAACAAAACTTTGTCTTAGAACATGTGCAGACAATATGGTTTTATGACAGCAAATCAGTTACAACTTCTTCCATCACCATATTACAAAATCCTGCTGTTGCTCTTAGATTCTTTTGGATTTCCGAGTTGAGAGGTGAACCTGGACTGAAAGATTTCACCCACGCTCAGCTTTAGCCTTTTGAAGTAAGCAGCTATTGTGAAATAAAATGCTGTTCTGAGTCTTTAAAGTTCCAGAGACTCTACTTTTGCCTTTTTAAAACGGTCTCAAGGTTGATAGGCCCTTGGCAGCTACGTAAGTGTGCACACCAGCCTTTCCCCTTTAGCTGCCCGTACTTGATCTTACTGTTTGGAAATGAAAGTTATTTTCAGACTGTGCCTTACCCTACTTCACAGCTCTATCCATGGCTTGGCTCACTTGGCTGCCTTAGCTTTAGAAAGCCTGAGAGTGAGATGACAAAGAGGTAAGCAGGTTAGGGCTGACCTGCGACACAGAGGGCTCTGTGGGAAAGTGGTTCAGAGCCTGTCCAGGAGCTTGGCACAAAGCCCCCTGCTACTTGCTCATGTTTTGGAACTGTTGCTTGACTCTGTTCTTCAGAAAATCAAGAAGTCCTATAGGTACTGATCTCCTAAGATACTGCACAGTCCAACAAGTTATGTGCTATGCCCACGCAATAACTGGCTCAAAGTATTTGTGTGTATTTGGGGGCAGTGAAAAACTGACCACAGATAATGTCTTATATTGCCAAGAGGACAGCTATGGTTTAGAAAAAAGGGTAAAACCTGCACTAGACCTATAGTACTTAACTCCATTGCACAAAAGAAACTTTCAAGCCATGAAGTTCCTTGTCTAAGGGCTCTGTTTGGTATCTGATGTGCTGTAATGGCTGAATGTCAACTCCTACAAAAGTGGTATAAATACTGTCAGAATAAAGCTTGTTTTGGTAACGTCTAGGACGGGAAGCTCCTGCTGTGCAAAAGCCACAATAAGGAAAGTCTGTTGCAAGCAATGAGAAAGCCACGTAGGAACCCTCCTAACTCACACTGAGGAATTACTGCTCTGCTGAGCTGGATCTAGGCAAAAGTGTCTGCACCTATGAATTACCTGAAAGTTCTTAAATTTCTGAGAGGGGGGGAAAACCCTTTGATGTGGGCTTGGCTTTCAAAATAGGACGTGCTTCTCTGATACTACGGGAGTAGTCTGAAAGTCCCAGTCTAACCTATTCTGCTGATTTTTTGTTGTGGTTTTGTTGTGCTTTCATGGTTGTCTGCGATTCCCTCTAGGGACCCTCTTCTCCCAGGGAAATGCAACACAGTATATACTGACTTGTGAAGGGCTTTAGGCATTATGAAAGTTAAGATAGAAAAAAACATGAGGACAAAGAACTGCTTTGAGGTTCTAATATTTGGTAGATGATACTCGGTTTCAAAACTGGTTAATCAGTATTTTGGGGAGAGGGGGAAGTTATCTTTGTATGGGAAACCATTTAGGACTGAAAGTGAACGGCTGTAAAAGGTCAAGAACTGTTTGCAGTTCTCTGGGCCACTTGTAATTCACAGCCCTGATCCTGAAGCCACTTATGCCAGTGAGTAATATTCATTCTAATTAGATTTTTTTTGAGGGAAGTAAGGGTTTTTCAAGTCTGGGTCCATACTTTGGCCTGTGCCCTTTAAAACTACTTGCATGTTTTATGGGAAGAAAAATTGATGAAGTAGAAATCCTAGGTGTGAGCTCAGTCACCAAACATTATTAATTTCTGCTCTGTTACTTCCAAAAACGTTGGACCATAGGACAGTGTGTTGAAACATCCCTGAATTTTCCATCGTTATGGGGTTCTGCTGACAGACCACGATAGTCACTGGGTGCTCAGAGACCTGCCTCAGTTCCCTCCTGGGATTCCTATGCCAGCTCAGTCAGCTGTGGCATTGTGGGTGGGTTATTGGTGTCTGGCTAAGAGTCACTCTGTGGCCAGTGTGCCAATGTCCAACCCTAATCCAAGCCTTATAATATCATATTAACAGATAAATGACTCCTGACCCATTTATTTTCAGAACGATTTAGGAAGTGCTGTAAGTTGCATGATGTACAAATCTTAGAGGCTTACTGGAGAACATTATATTGTTGTGGTTGGATCACATTCAGTCTATGAAATAGATTTTTTTTCCTGAAAGCTGATACATAATGTAATTTTATTCTTAGCCTTCACAGGCTTCCTGATTTTTTTTTTTTTGGTGTATTTTTAAAATTTTGTTTCTCTGCAGAAGCCAGTAAGTTACTGACAATTTCTGTCAGCTTAAAAATCACAAATACCCAAGGGTTCATGAAAATCTAATTCCTACTAAAGACGAAGACTTTTGTTCCCTATCTGGTGAGCATTATCAGATCCTGTGTCACTCCAGTGAAGAGGGGTGCATGGGCATAGCTTCCTAATGTTGGCACAGTTCCTTATACTACGCTTTCGGTGGGCATGTACCCATTATACTAATGCAAGTAGCAGCTGGAGGCCTACTTATGCTGAGGCTTTAACTCTGAGTAACTACTGAGCTTAATCACCTTAGGAACGTAAACATTTCCCCAGCGTAGATGGCATCTCTGACTTTACAGTGAGTAAGGTTTAATGTGTAGTGGATAACAAAGCTATCCAAATAATGCCTCCCTTTCTAGGTCAGTGCTTTCCTTCCCAGTGCACTTCTCTTCGGAAAGGCAGTCAGTACAAATGGTCTGTTGGGCTCTGAATTAAGTTAGTGTCATGTTTCCACTTATTATATATGTTATAGTGTTATATATGACATCATCTCTGTAAAGGCTGTGCTACAAAAGTTGTCAGGCTTCAGATAACAAAGTGTGCTCTTCCCTCAGGAGATATCACTCTAATTTTAGACATTTAAAACAGGATATAACAGAAGTAAAGATGGTGAGAACTGGATGTATTAAATCAGTAAACATTCTGAATTTACTTAGTGCAAGTGGAGCGCATAGAAAGAAAAGTACATAAAAGAAGGAATGACCTTTGTTAGCTCATCCTTACAGTTGTCAGTGTAAAAGGGGATCTGGGGGAGATGTGAATCAGGAGAGCAGAGCAGTTGGGTATGTTGACGGTATGCCGTAGCTGAAGGGTGAAACTGGCAACAAGAAGGGGAGTTTTTTATAGGAGGAGCGGGTACTCTGTGGAGTCTGATGTACCAAATTCAAAGTGTCTGAATATTTGGTCATGTTTAACTATGGATCAGGATGAAAGAGAGAACATGTACTTAAATATGCAGAGAAGCCAGGAAGGTTAAACCCAAACTTTCTTGTGTGTGAAGAGAATTAGTAGAAGGACTTATATTAGTGAAAGAATCAAGTCAAGGAAATGCAGCTCTTAGCAGCTGTATTTTATTGGGAGCATGTCCTTGTGTGTTAGGTGCACAACATGAAGAGTTTCCGCTAGTGAAATCTATGCGAGGAGGGTCTGGATGAGAGTTTTAACTGTCATAGCTGAAAGAAAAGGTCACTTCTTAGACACTCTGGTCTTTGTCCTTTTACTTTTGGTCTTAGGGAAAGCTCTAAATGAGGTAGCCCAGGATGAATGTGTGGCTCTTGAAGGGTTTACAGGGGAGAACAAACTGTATTAAATTGAAATATGCATAAAAACTAAATTAGACTAGCTTATAAAGTGAAGTTGAAGCCAATTATGGAAATTAAGTATGATGTAATAGTTAATGAAACCAGTGTAGCAAGCACAGTGAAGCTATGCTGATTGCCAAGAACATCTTGCTTTTACAGTACTTATGTAACCATCAGGAAAGGCCTCAGAGTACTTTTATTAACAATAAGCTTTTTAAATAACATTTCATTTCACTTTGCTTTTTGCTTTAAAATTTTTTTTTGTTTGTAATTTTCCTGAGCTGTATTCCAGGTTATATGTGTGTTTTTATTGCTATTGTAAGCTTTTGTGTATTGCATGCGTGTACTTCGTTAACAAGGAGAATTCCAGCTCCCAAGGACTTCTATTGCCCTTGAAAGCTGAATGGAAGATTTGTGTGGCTGTCTGCCTTGATTTGCTTCCGGTTTCAGCAGTCCAAATTAAATTTCATTGAGGAAAGAAATACCCAACAAATACAAAACAATGTAATATTGCGTTGATTCTGTGATAGTAGCTGTTCTCCAAACTTCTGTGCTCTTAAAAAATAGTGTAACTTGGATCTGAGCATTGCAGAACCTGATTCTGATTCTCAGAATTTCTCAGCCTTATTCCCTTCATAGAAAACTAGATTTCACTTCACAAATCTTTGTCTGACTGAAGTCCATAATAAAATAAGCTTAATGGTCAAGAGTCTCCTTTTTAAAAGACATTTGTTGTAGTGTAGGCTGATAGTAGAAGTTTACCTGCTACAGATCTGCTTGATGCTGAAGAAAAGGTGGTTTTCAAGTTATTCTGTGATTTACAGATACAGATTAAAAGCTGAACTTAGAACTAACTAAGGTGTTACCCAAACATTCAGCCTAAACCTTATTACTAGCATCAGAAAGTGGCTTCACTGTGGTTTTCAATCACAATTAAATGATACAGCGTGGTGCTTATTTTTTCAGAATACCCAAAGCATTCATGCTTTTTCATGTTTAGCTTTTTTATACTTCTAACAAAGATCCTCTGTTTGCTGTAGTCAGTATCTAGACATTGTTGCTGTTACCTGTTCTGCTTCCCATGTTTCTGAGAAATACAAGGTGGATTAAGTAAAAAAAAAAAAAAAAAAAAAAAAAAAAAATTCTGATCCACTCTTAGTTTGTATAATAGAATGGTTTGGGTTGGAAGGGACCTTAAAGATCATCTAGTTCCAACCCCTCTGCCATGGTGCACTAGCCCGTTTCGCCCAAAGCCTCATCCAGCCTGGCCTTGGACACTTCCAGGGATGGGGCATCCACAGCTTCTCTGGGCAACCTGTCCCAGTGCCTCACCACCCTCTCCAGGAAGAATTTCTTCCTGATATCTAACTAAACCTCCCCACTTTCAGTTTAAACCCGTTACCCCTTGTCCTGTCACTACAGGCCCTTGTAAAAAGTCCTCTCCCAGTACCCTTGTAGCCCCTTCAGGTACTGGAAGGCTGCTGTGTATTTGCAAAACACCATTTCTTAGTTGGAAAGTAACCTGAAATGTTGAAAAAAGTAACAAAAGGAAAACATAGTCTTTAAAGTTGGTTGTCTTGACATCCGTTGTCTTGCACATACATACTTGCCGAGTACGGTATTACTTCAAGTTGTAGAGGAGAATGTCTAAAGAGGGTTAGGAGTTTTGTATCACTAAACATGCCATAATGTAAGCTTGTGCTAATATGCAATATGGAGAAACAGTGTACTTAAAAGTTCTCCTCCGGGTTGTGCACATGGTAGCAAGATACATTAACTAGTAATTTTATCATACCAAGGTAAATATATTGAGATAGAATCAAACCCTGCTTTTTCGGTTGTTAGTGTTTAAGTGAAGCAGTGTAGGTACAACATAATCAGAAGCAGAAAACTGATGGTTAAGGCTGTGCTTCAAGAAAGTACCATCTTATAAAAGTGAAATCATACGCAGTTAAAGCTTCACTCTTCCTGGAATTATGTGGTAGGTTTTTGACAATGGTACTACAGTGTTTGTGATCCCAGGGTAGCTTGCATTAATTTTGAAAAATGAATGGGATAACTTTCTTTTTTTCTTCTTCCTCTGCTTAAGGAACTTCCAAAACAAGTTTGACTTATTTTGCAAATAATTTCTGAGCTTGAGAGCACTGACTCTATTAGGCATGAAATATTGGAAACAATGCAACAGCTCATTGTGTTGTATGTGAATGTTTCCCTTGTCATCTATTCTACCTCATAAATCAAAAATCCCAAACAAAGGATCAAAAAAGAGAAAGCGTGAAAGGAAAGGGGAGTAAGACAAGAGTAGGAAAGGAGGAAGAAAACAGATTTGTATTTTTATTTCAGAAAGAATTATTATAAATCAGAGAATGAGGTTTCTAAAACACTGAATATCACTCTCTCCTGTATTGACCGAACACAGTAGTATTTTGTGTCTGCACAGAATTGTCACATACAAAGAACTTGTTGCTCGTTTCTATAGCTACAGTAAATGTAATTACTAAAGAGTATCTTTTGCAGATTCCTTTGTAACTTCAGGTGACTAACGACATTTACTTTTTCGAACTGTCTGGGGCAAAATGCTCATTTTGAATTTAACACAAGTAATACCGTTTTCCATCTTAGTTAAGTACTTTGTCATAAGACTTATCTCTGCAGAGCCTGGGGTTCTGTCTGTAAGCGTATTATAAATGTTACTGCTACTTATTTTCTGGAAGGAAGATAAAGTACTGTGTGTGTCCAGAGAAGCTTCTTTTCCATTTTTACTGTTTTCTACCTACTCCTGTAAATTCAGCACGAAATCACTGCAGAGATAATTTGTACTATTCTCCAATATCTTGCATTAAACCAGAGGCACCTCAGAGACCATAACATTATCTCTGGGAATACAAACTATGTAAATGTAGACTTGCAACACAGGGTTATGTTACTGTGTAATTTTCTTAACAAGAAAAAAGAAACTAAGTAAAGAACGTTGGTTTTTTCTTTTGTCCATGAGAACCACTTTTTCAGCTGTCTCCTCATTATTCTGTGGGGGGAGGACACTCTTTTTACCTTTTTAGTAGAGTTTCTTGATGAAAAATGGTAAATTCAGTGAAGTACAATCCAGGCTGAACAAACTTTTAAATTGTGGAATATGAGGCATTTAAGGGATATGCATATCGGGGGATTTTGTTCTGAACCCACAAAGGACATGGTGGCAGAAAATTGTCTTTAGAAATGTGAAAATTAGCCTAGAAAATTGTATAATCTCAGTTGTTTGCTTATAAGCTCAAGAACATTTTGACTGCACTAAGATCAAGGAAGTAACTTTAATCCTTTGTTTGTAATTATACACAGACTCAAACTATCATGAGGTTAGAGATTTTCAAGGTAATGGGTAAATTAAGATTTCAGTTTACTGAACTGAAACATACACTAGAAGCAACATTAACCTGTTCAAGGATTTTTTTTTTAATTTGACCTAAACTTCTTGGCTTTGTTGATTTCCGACACTGTGCAACATTTTGGATTTGAAAATAATATATACAAACAGCATTCAAAAACAATTTCTAGTTCATAGAAAGTTTTCTGGGACATCAAAAGCTCTGTGAGAGCAAAATGTCTGCAAAGACTGCTGTTTTGTCCCTCCAGAAGAACCAGCTGACTTTTGGTGTTCTCCTTGCTTGTGTGCATGATAGGCATCTCCGAATGTTTTTGTTTTGCGTGTGTGTGTTTATGTAGAAAATCCCCCAAAAAACTCCTTTATATATAGCTGTATGTGTATATACGTTTGGAAGTTTATGTATGTTTAGTGCTCATACGTTAAATCAGAAGAAACTACCTTTTGTTCTGGTACATACTTATTGTTGTTGACTATCACTGGTCTTGATTTTCAGTGAGTTGGTAAATCGAGTTTCTCAGAAATTAAACTGCTTACAAAGGCACAAGTTATTGGCTCGGTAGTTGAAATTTTATTCTACTACCATCTTTGTTCGTGGTAGTATTTATACTTGTCAGATAGTTGTGATTGTTGTTCTGTTTGACAGAAACATCACGTGTGATTTAAACTATGTAAAACAAGCAGTGGAGTAAGAATGGCAGTGAATTGCATGGCCTGACCATGGCCAGCTCTCCTAGCTGTGTGTTAAATCATGTAGTGGCCAACAGTCACGAGGCGTGGGTCAGACACCTTGTAGATCTGGAGGATAGGAGTGTTCCAGGAGAGGTTCACAGGCAGACCCTGTCAGCGATTCCTCTAGACTTTCAGGATGGAGTTACTAGTGAATGTGGCTTACCAGTTCCCTGTCAGTTTGCTTTTTTCCACAGCTGACAGCTGGCTAACACGAAAGCAGCTATGCCAGGGAAGTCTGTGATTTGCCCCAGCATAAACAAGAACTAATGCTTGACCATCTCTTAGGCTGCATCATAAGAAAAACCAAGGAAATTGCAGGGCTGAAGCATGCATGGGGCAGGGGTCGCTTGCATTTTGCCTGCAGTTCTTCTGGCATCAAAAGGCACAGAACCAAGTTGACAGATTGTTAATTCCTTTTCTTACACTTAGCACCTGTTATAAAAATAGAAAAGGAAGGAGGAGGTTTGGGTTTATTCCAGGCAGGATCCCAGTTCCCTCCATTTGGTACATGGGTGGTGTTTCCTCTTCTGGCACTCAGGGAATTGATTGCTTACACAGGTTTGCTTAGCGAGTGCACAATTTAAAAAATGATTTGACAGGAAAACAGACTTGCCTGCATGTGTCCACATGCACACAAATTTATACGTTCTGTATGAATGTGTGGCGTGGACAATAAAGAGCATGTTCCTTTTTACAGCACAGCAGTTGCGTACGGTGGAAGCCTCACGGCATCATGCCCCGAGCTCAGCCTTTCTCCAGCAGCCCTTTAGTGCCTGGTGCCCTCTCTGCCAGCTTGTGTTTTCTGGGTTGAGCAGGGAGGTGCATGTGGCTGACGCAGTGGCTGGGAGAGGGAGCCCCAGAGCTGGCGGAGAAAACTATTTAGATATTCTTTGTATGCTTAGGAGGTTCTTTTAAATTCATCAGGATGCCCAATACTGCCCTTACATGTTGATGATGATCTGTCTTCCCTTCAAGTTTTGTTGAATATTTAACTGTACTATTTGAGTCTTTTGTACTGTTTTAATGACAGTTCTTTTAACTGGAATAAAATCTGAGGAGAGAGAGAAGCTGAATTTCTTATATTCACATAGTTAATTTTATAGTTGCTTAGCTTGTGTTTATTTCTTCCCAACAAAAGCAAAGACCTAGTTCAAAATTTCAAGTTCAATATTAAGATGTCATGCAGAAAGAGAAGCGAGTGTGGTGTAAGAGTTGTAATTGAGAGAAGTCTTGGAAAACTGCGTAAGTTCTAATGTTATTAACAGTACCACAGTCTTACATAATGGATTATAAAATCTTTGGGTGTCACCTGTGCTGCTGTTGTAAACTTACCTGGTTGTCTTGTGTAGACATCCTGTTGCGTTACGTGGATTGTAGACGGTGTGAAAGGAAAGGTTTTACGGTATTTCACAACAGCTTCTTCAGTGATTTCAAATGAATCGGGTTAACACTTTCAGTTGTGTTTTTTCTCAGTTCACGTTACTCTTTGGCAACACTAATAAATAAGAACAGAAGAGGTGGATTGAAGGATGAAATGACAATCGTACAAAAACTTAGCATAACTTTTTCTCCTTTCTCAGTCCAGTGGGAGTCAATACTCAGTGCTCATATTTTGCATTACATGGATGTGGTAATCAGGTTAAGTAAGAGTAGCAGGGGCTTTATCAGCAATAAGGAAGCAGAGCAAATAGCTTCTGAGTCTTTCTGAGTCCTCATGTTTCCAGGGATGAACATGCCACCTTTAGCGATTTGAATTCCGTTTCAGGGGTTAGACCAGGCACACTTGCTCATTCTTGTACCCGCTGCACTTCCCATTGTAACTCTGCTGCCAGCCATGCATTTCCTGCCCACGGCATGCTTTCCACACTTCTGTCTTCTTGATTCCTTTCTATATCTCTGCCTTTCTGCCCCTCACTTACTTCCACTAATTAGCACTCTTCTGGAACTTCTGTTGATAGAGATCCCTAAAACTGATCCGTGTAGATTGTGCAGCCAACAAACAGTGGCAGAGCCAGGGCTGTTCCCAAGCTCTGGTGTTGTTATTGCTTGACAATGTTGTAGCAGCCAAGAGCTGGCTGGTTACAGTGGAATATTTCTCTCTCCAGTTTTCCAGAACTGAAAAATATTTCTCTGCAACCTGAAAAAGCTTGATTTTTTTTTTTTTTTTTTCCTGGGGGTGTTTTAATAAAGTTGAATTAGGAGTACTTCAAGACTGATCAGAGCATTGCAATGTAATTAGAAGGCAATTAAAGCATCCGGCATAACTTCTGGAAAATAACCTTTGAACTGATAAACAACCCTTGAAATAATGCTGTTTGACTCCATCAAATAAAAGGATAAATCTTGGGCAAACTCATTACTAAGAAGTTCTTTCAGCTTTTTGTGACAAGCAAAAGACTGTTTTATACCAGCGTGTCATTTTTGAGTTTTTGTAGTTTTTGAGTAGGAATGACAACCAATGATTAGGAAATGCTTTTGCAGAGTTGTTAGAGAGGTATTTAATAAACATGAATAGTAGTTTAGAAAATGGCAGTGTACACTGGGGGTATGGTTTTTAGAAGGGATGGCAGCATTTTCTATGACCAGTAACCTGTCTGGTGTTGAGAATTCATTTGAAATGCGAAGTAGAGGACAGGTCAAAAAAAACCCAAAATGGCCAAAGCGTATCTGTGGCTTATCACAAAATGTAAAATGCTGAAAGCAAAGTAACATTTTGATCTCAAACTAGCTCGTGCCTTTCTTTGACTGGAATGGGTGTTGGGCTGTGTCGTGGAGGCAGTTTGGTCCAGCTGAGTAAAACCGCCTTCCAAATCATAGCCATTTCCGTAGTTGGCTGCTCAATAATGCTTCCACCAAGCTGTGCTCCCTGTTATTGCTGGCCCTTCTCCTGGGAGCTGCACTTCCCGTAGTTAATTAGATGAGAGAAAGGATGAGCTGTTCCTCTTTCTCCTGTCAGGCTTATGTCTGGAGAGCTCTGATTCCAGTGCTCAGTAGCACAGCTCACTGACCTGGCTGCTAACCTGAGAGCCCACCTCTAGTGAGAGGATCTGCTTTGCCTTCTCAGCTTGAGAAGTGATTGAATTGCAATGAAAATTGCTCCTGTATTAGTATCGTACTCAGTGTGGCTGTGGTTTAGGGGAGAGAGGTAGGACGAAGTTCCCAGTGCGTTTGTAATCTGGGGTATCTTCATAGCTTTGGTTTAAAATCTACCTTTCCTGCTCCGAGTTATGTCAGTGTGAAAAAAAGATATCCTCTCTAATTAATGGTGAAATGAGTCCTGGCAAATACAGTCCTTCATGTACCAAGAAGCCAGAAATGGTTCAAATGTTCAAATACCCGGCGACATCAAGCTTGTCTGGAAAAGCCAGCTCTAATAGGAGCTAAGCTGGATCAACTGAGTTCTTGGCTTCTCTAATGCGATGTGTAAAGGGTACTAATTAGTTCCATCTCAGCAGGCCTACATTTGAGAATCTTCAGTAAACCACCAGTGATGACACTCGGTAGTAACATCACTAGTCAGTAAGGATTGAAGTTCAGAGACAGGTTGTAAGGAGGTGCAATTAGATGGGTCAGCTATGTTTGATGCCTTCATCCTACACAGGTGGGAGTTGGGGAGAGGAAGCAAAAGTGTACACTTGTGTAGACATTGTTTTTCTCTAATTAAGACCTTTACTGTGTCTGCTAAAAGCATTCACCTTGTCATTAGGCTGAATCTCTTGGGGTTACCACTATTTAAATGCAAGGCGGGGAAGTGAAAGAACAGTTTAGGGTCTAGAATTTCTCTGGAGAGAAGCTAGATGTGCCATTTCCCCTGCTGCTGTGAGTGACCTCCACACACCTCTAGAGCTATAGGAAACCTTTTTATATAGTTTTGTCGTTTACATTTTAACAGAATAATCTCAGATTAAAAGGATATTGTCATGGGTGCACACACAAGCAATTAGAAACAATAAATAATTACTTTGTTTAGCAAAATATGTATGTAAGGCTCACCTTTCCAAGGAGGATGCAATGAATAGCTTATTTTAAGCAGTGAGAACAGGACCATGTGTTTTTTGATCCCCTCCCATTCTCCCTCAGCATTTTGCTAAATTCAAAAGCAATGTGCAATCTCATTTGTTACAGTGTTTGAAACTTCTAACTCTTCCTGGGTGGCTACAATCAGTCCCCTGAAAAGCTGCTGTTACAGGATTCAGGCAAAGTTCTGTCATTCCAGTGTCAGAAAGGTCAGATGCTAGAATTTGGAAAAATTATTCACCTCAGATGCCAAATGCAGATTATCTGAAAATAGCCATATGCCAGTTTGTTACGTTGATGTGCACATGCTTGAGCTAGTATGTTGCTTTTGATGCCAAATGTCTCTCTCAATGAGATAAGTAGCAGCAGAGTGTTGATGCAGCAAGTATAATCCATTCTAATATTAGAACATGGGGCCGGATCCTGTGAGCTGGCCTGCCCTGACAGCCCAGCAGTTGTAACCACAGCTGAGGGTGCTCAGGACTTCAATGCTCCATGCAAATAGCATTTGCTGCTTCTAATTATTATTTTTTTTTCTCTAAGTAGTATGTGTAAAGTACAACTAATCCCCTTTAAAAATATAGTTGGAGTGGAAAATATGGGCTAGTGGAAGTGGAATAGTAGCGTTGTATTTTTATCTCAGTTAATGTAATTCTAGCTTGTTGGAAAACCCTATCTATAGTCATCCTACCTAGAAACTGAGTTTTTCAAGTAACAAAAGTAATGCCAAAAAACCCCACAAACTCCAACCTCTCCCCCAGCTTTAATTTATGGCCTTCTGTGGGTTTGAATGCAAAGGCCAAGGCTTCTGAAAGTGATCATGTGTGTGGATGCAGCAGTGGATAATAATTTGGGGATAGGTGGGTAGGTAGGTGCGAAGTGTTACTTCTCAGGCTCTAGCTTGCTTTGTTATTAGGAAGGGAGTTTTTCAGAAGCATAAATGGCAGATGGATATCTGTATTCCACCCCAATCCCCTAGGAAAACCCTGCCCCAGAGCCCTGTCTTGACTTTGAAATGGCAAACTGGGTAAGACTGCTGGGAAGTGAACTGTTGGGAGCTGACTGCTGCCACCTCTGGGCCAGCTGGATATCATCATCCCAGGGTGTTCTGTGTGTTCTCCGAACTGCCGCTGCCAATGAAACTCCAAATTCTCCCAACCTATAGCAGTCGGGAGCATTGACCTAGTCAAAAACTCACCTTCATTGCAGGGCAATGTACTGAACTTGAAGTGACCTTCAAAACGATATTGTACCTATGTCGCGATTGCGTGCTGTAAATTTTATCACAAATACTCTTGTAAAGAACATGAGTGCTCATTTTAGTTGATAATTTACTAGTTGGTTTCAGTTGATAGTAACTTCTAATAAATACCTTAGTGTTGATGTGTAATTCAGTGTTGTATTTGCTATAGTACTTGAATGTTGAAACATAAGAAAAATCACAGAAGATCTTTCTCTGTGACCTCTTTCTACTTAGCACTTCTCACCTGTCAAATCTATTTGAATGCTTTTGGTGTTTTGTTCTGTTTTAAAAGCATTACAGGAGGCTAAAGATAGTTCTGTATTTCGTTACAAGTGGACAGTTTGAACATAATTGAAAAACAAAGTTACCCAAAATATGTGTTGCTGTGTCTCTGACTGTAGAACTTATAGGCAACCCATCACCATAGTAACTAAATCTCTGCTAAATAATTACCAACAGGTTTGGGTTTTTTCCTCTTCTTCTAACTTGTATAATATATATAGCCTTGACTATAGTTTTAAATATACAAATTGTGTCTCTGTACGTGTTTGCACACTGCATTTGAAATATAAGCCAAAGGAAGCACCATGTACAATTATGATTCTTGCAGAAGCGGCTTCTGGATTCTAGGTACCCACGGTGGTGTTATTTCATGGGTGAAAGAACAGGGCAGAACAGTTTTACCAAAGGAAGCTTTAGTGTTCCACAAAGCCGAAGCAATTTCTTGAGATACATTAGGTTTGTATTTAATAAGCAGCTACTTCAAATAGCGGGGTGTAATTCCCTGCCATGGCTGTTCCACTCCAGCGGCACTTGGGCAGTACCTTACTTGGCAGCAGATCAGCGATGGTGCATTTCACTTGATTTTTTTGGTTTTATTGGTCTCTGTATTGTGCAAAACAAACGTAGGAAGTTGGTTTGGAGGATTTACTGTCCTGAAGACTATGATTTGTTTGAACAGTGAGCAGAGAAGCCAGCTGCAGATCAATGGGTTTTCAGCATCTTTATTCACTTTTTCAGTCGCTGATAACAGTTTCTCTGAACTCTTCTCACACAGAGCCGCCTCCACGTTTGCTTCGGGAGCATTCTGGAGTGTTTTACAAAACCTGTGACTTCTTATGGGGGAAGTGGTCTGATTCTCCATTGTTTTACTCCACAGAAATGCTGTTTTGTGGGCATATTCTGTTTGTCACCCTACTGCTTTGGGAGGAAATTACTAGCCTTTCATTTGACTGTCAGCTGTGGAACTTTTCAGGGTTTCCCCTGCATTATAGCTGTAGTTCTTAAAACATGCTCAACTTAATCAGTTTGAAGAGAGCTAGTGAAGGAGCCATATCTCAAATATGGTCTTGCAAAGCATTGCATTTGGGTCAAATAATGACATGGTGAGGTCTTTGTGCTTCTAGCTGAGCTCAGTTTCATCTTGTTGGGAGATCAAACGGGTTTATTTGCTCTAGCAGCTAATGCAGCTCCGAGCTTCAAAGAGCTGCCAACCAAATGATCTCTGACTTCTAGGGTTTTCCTTGTCAGGTGGTTGTTGATCGTATTAAGGAGGCCATGAACCATTTTAGACTGGACCTCTGAAGCCAGTAAATTAATTTGTGTATCTGTGCTCACAGCTATTAACTGAGGTGGGGCACAGTTAAACCCAAGTTTGTAAATCAATTGTTCACATTCAAGTATTTGTCTTAAAACTCACCTCTTTTTCTCTTGGTGAGGAATAACATCAGCTATCTGACCAAGGAAAACAGTCACATTGTCTTTTTTTTTTTTTAATTTTGTGGCTGCAGGGAGAAGAAGAAAAAAATTAAGTGCCAAGTTTGATCTTGACTTTTTCTTGTGAAGGTCTGGCACGACTTGTAACATGCTGCGGGATTAGAGACTGTTGTTGTAGAAGTTTGTTTTTTTGTTGGTTTTTTTTAATGCTGCTGCATGGGTTGGAGCTTGTCCACAGCAAATTAAATACACATCTATTTGAGATATAGGCATGAGGTCTCTAAAGACACTAGCTGCACTATATTGTCTCAAACAGAGTGTGGGTTACCCTAAAACCAATAAAAGTAGCAACATCATTAACAAATAGGACCCTGTCATGTGGTATTTTGAAATTACCATATCCAGTACTCTGGAACTCCATTATACACACTGTTGAACACTCAAAAATCCATCTGTTGCAGTAAAACACCTATACAGAATTGGATTTTTATAAATATGCTATTTATTGTGTTTGTGTAATTGTTCAAACTTACGGAATGGCTTAGGAGGTGACAAAGCAAGTTCAGAGCAGTTTTTCTGTTTATGTGAATACTATGTAGGAGCTGTGTACAGACTTAAATATTGAACTGAATCAATGAGATGGACCTAATTAAACTCAGATTGTTTTCTAAGGAATCAAACTTGCAATTTTCAGCACTACCACTCCTTTGAAATATATCAGCTTAAATGTTTTCTGTACTGTAGGTGGAACATACCTGCAAATGAGAAGGTAGATCTACTGAATGTGTTATGAAATTTGTTAAACTTTGGCTCAGCAGGGCATAAAATGTACATACCTAGATTTCATTAGCTCAGCCCATGTAACCTATAGCTGTGAGAAGTACTATCTCAATCAGTTATCTAAAACTAATCTTCTAAAATGCAGAATGTTCAAATTCCAAGTATCTTTATAAGTGTAATAAGTGAAAAGAGCTTTTCCACTTCTGCAGATGATTCATTTTGGGAAATGCCCTTGAAAAACATCTCCTTGCATTCTAGATAAGGACATGCATAGTAAGTCTAATCTGCACTTTTAAGTTCTGCTAGTGATGAAGATTTATGATCAGGATTCACCTAAACCACAGCAATATTGTCTAGGTTAATATAACAGCGAAGTATCTAAGTGAATTTTAAGCTATGGAAAGTACAATTTCTTGTTCACAGCATCTATCCCATTTAATCTGTTTCAGAGAAGTCATGGATATAACATCTCAGTCATTATTGCTCTTAACAGACAATTACTCTTTTACTGACTCATGTACCCTGACACATGGTTTGTTTCTTCTCAAGCCACTTCCAGACTGTCAAATAGCCACACGTCCCATGTGAAGTGTGTGGACTCTCAACTGTAGATTGTATTTATGCATTTGACATTTTTGTCAGTGTCTCCTATTACTTAATTTGGCTTGCATATCCCGGTTTCTTCCCTTTTAATATCTCTCAGTGACTCTCTATAAACATGAATGGATTTATTTAAAAAAAAATATTACTGATTTGAATTGGTTTGAGGGATATGATTGTTACAGTAAATCAAATTGCTATTGCTTACTGAGAAATACTGAGCTATATTTCCAAGAATTAAATCTTAGCCAAGAACAGCTCTGCATGTTAGTGGTCACTAAATAGCAGAAAGTAGTTTGAAAAAATATGTTTTCTCGTTTCATCTTAAATATTTTGTTTTGGTGTGTTTTGTTAGTTACTTGATTCTTTTTATATCATTTGGATACTCAGGAACTTGCATAAAATTCTAAGCTATTGTCCTGTGTGTCATAACTGAACTGAGACAGATTTTAACCTACATATGCCTCAGTTTGATTTGAACATCATCATTTCCATTTATATTCCACCAAAAGAGAGAGAATTAGTGCAGAGTAGATTTTCAACTTACTCTGACCTCTGTGCAGTGTCAGACATGAGGTACACAAGGATTAACTAGGTGTGGTTTGTTTTAAAAGTGTATTTTACCATGTGTGATAAATGACAGTCTGTGGGGATTACCCACTGATTAGGAAAACCTAGTCTATCTGGATTTGGACATACATTGTGTAAGAATCAGTGCAAGACAACAGCTATTGAGAAATGTGCTTTTTAATAAAAATATCCAGGATTCATGTTGCAGAATATCTGACAAGGGACACTTAAGAAATTAGTGGGGATGAAAGCAGCAACATAGTACAGAATTATGTCTGAAGAGTCTATAGAATTAAATCAAATTATTATTTCTTTTTCATAAATTGAGGCACTTCACCCTGGAGAGTGATTTCCATGGCAGTTGCTGAATTCCGCAGAAAAGTTGCTTTACTCTAATGGCCTTGGGCAACACACTGTTGCTGTCTCTGCTTGAGCAGGGCAGGTGGATGTGGTGATTCCACCTTCCAGCCTCTGCCATTCTGTCACTCTTTGGAATTAACTTGACTTTGGCCTAAGAGCGAACTTGAGATGTTTGAATTTTGCCCATAATCTCTTCCTTTTGCAATTCAGAGGTAAACTGAGCTGCCTTTTGTTTTGGGTGGCCATGAATTTTGTGGAGTCAAATTTGTCCTTTGATTAACCACATGAATTGAACACAGGTGGCTGCTGCTGTGCTTTGAATTAGCATTAGTGAGGTACCAGGGAACTCTGAAATGCATGGCATAACTTCTTTAATGCTGATTTTTCCATTATGCTTAGAAAATAAAACTACACATAAACCCAAAATTCATGTACTTGTCAGCTGAATTTGGTAATTTGTCTGCATGATTTAAGGTTTCTAGAAAATGCTTTCTGTGGTGATTAAATCAGTCTACACAATGTGATTGTTTCTGGTAGGTTTTTGAAGAGAAGATTGCAGTACTATAGCTCAGAGAAGTTATAAAAATGTTTTCCTTAATTATGAGGATCTTTACCCTTCAAAAATTGTGATGGTTTTGCCATTGAACATGAAGTACCATAAGAAACCTTTATTTGATATTCTCAGATTGTTTATCAGTCCTTCATTGTATCAGTATTTATCGTAAGGAATTGATCACATTCAATAAAAAGGGTCCTTTGTGAGATTATAGTGTACTTCCTCATGTTCGCATGGGAATAATAGGATTCATTACATCCTAAATTTTGTTAATTATTGCCGGACCAAAATACATGTCTCGGGGTGATCTATGTGCCTGTTCTCTACCAGCTATTCACCACAAACCCACTAAACTGTATCTTGGTTTAAATTATGGGAGAGGAAAATGTCATGGCAGAACACAGCAAGCTACATTTGTTGGCATTTGAAGCTGTTTCTGAATCCAAGTTTCTGACTTCCTTTATGTGCTTATTAAAACCATAAATTTCAGTCACTTATCTGAACCTCTTATTCTGAGTGTTGTTATTCCTTCCCTTTCTTCACCTTGTTTTGTATAAATCCTTTGTATATACCAAGAGCTTTCCTGTGTCCAGATTATTGTTAAGAGCTACAGGAAAAACATCGTGTTTTCTCTTGTTGAAATAGATAACATGAAAAAGATTCAGAAACTAGTGTCATGGGTATTTCCAAGGGCATAACAACAGTGCTACTGTAACAAAGAACAAATAATAAAATACACTGCAGAGGGATTTCAGGTCTATAAAACAAATAACTTGTATGAATATGATAATAAACCGGTTGGGTACAGAAGTGATTTGCATTGGTACAGCTACAGGTCTGTCTTGAAAAACGTAGCTGAATATCTATTTGAATATCTTTATGATCTGACAGCATCACTGTCAACTTCTTTGTATTCAGAGACTCATATGCAGGATTTGCAAGAAAGCTGTGCTCATACAGACAGGTTGAAAACAAAGTGTGTGAGAGGCTATGTAGCTGAGTATAAGTATCTGAAAAGTAAATTACTATTTTTCATTTTAATACATGAAAATTTTAGCAGAAGTATTCAAGGTTGATGTAAAGATGTGTCTTTCATGGAAGTCTTGTATTGATCCTTGTACAATTTTAACTTTAGTATAAAGGTGGATGGATGTAAAGAATCAACACTCTGAATTGTTAGCTTTTACAGTGGTGTCGCATGAACCAGATGAACAAGCAGCCTTCAGGGTGCTGGGGTCACAGTCTCAGGATGGCTTCATATCTACTGGGATGAAATATGCTGATGCTTGGCTCCTTCCTTGGCCATGTCCTCACTTTCCAATAAGTGACCCTGTGTGTGGGCAGATGCCTCTGCTATTCCTCTGGTAGAGTGGGTTGTCTTTGTGTGCTGGGTTCAGTCAGGAAAGAGTTAACTCTCTTTACCGTGGCTGCTAGGAAGCTGTTCCTGGATGCAGAGAACAGTACTGATAAGTTCTCAGCTGGTGCTGGGGAATGCCTGCACCAGATTCAAGGTCTTTCTCTGCTTCTGACACTGCAGCTGCATTCCCAGCTCTCGCTGTCTCGCTACAGGCAGTGCAGGGGACACACAGTTCAGGCAGCTGACCCAAACTGACCAAGGGAGTATTTCATGCCATAGTACGTCATGCTCGGGGCAGAGGTGAGGAGGGGGTCCAGGAGCCATTACTCTCTCCCTTACTCTCTTGCTCGTTCACTCCCGTACACTTGCTAACACTCTCCCTGACTCCTGCGTTAGCTGCTTCGCTAACTCCTGTGCTGGGCTCATCTGTGAGGGAGTTGGTGGGTTTGTTTAGTTTTCCTGGTTGTGCTATTGCTGGCAGGCTTCACTCGGAATCTGCTGTGATGGCCCTTGGGCTGCAATCGCTCTTGAGCTCTCTGGGTCCGACTCTAACTACTCAGCACCTGGCTGTGTATTGGTCAGTGGGTGGTGAGAAATTGTATCGTATTGTATGCTTTATTTTCTATTATTTTGCTTACTATTAGTAGTACTTGTATATATTAATTTAGATTTAATTAGTAGGTAGTTCTTATCTCAATTTTATGAGGTTCCTTATTTCTTTTTCCTCTGATTCTTCCCCTCTACTGGAGGAGGGGAGGGGGATTTGTGAGAGCAGCTTCATGGTATTTTGCTAGCTGGAGTTAAACCACCACACCTTGCTACTGCAGCAAGAATTGTAGAGCATTGGAGCCCTGATCTGCAATTGCCTCAGTTGGTGATGAAACATGAGAACATAAAACTTCAAAACTCCTGTAATGGGGTGTGTGTGTATTTGTCATTTTTATATACATATTTTACAACAGGAGTGTTATTGATTGTTACTGATTTATGCTTGGAAAATGAGCGCCAGGCTATAGCCTTCTTTCCGCTGGTGTGCCTGTGTGGCTAGGTCAGGTTATGAGCCTACAGTATGTATAAATAGTGTTAGGCACTTTTTCTGAATGTGCAGTCACTTAGTAAAGGCATGAAATAGGGGTGTATATATTTTGTTAAATTTATGAAGTGAGATTTCAACATGATTAAAGCAGGCACAAAATAATTAAACTTGTTTTTCAGGAGTGAATTCAATCCATAATAGAACAAATCAAACAAACAATGAAGAAATATTAATAAGAATAATCTTCCAAAGGGAAAAAACAATAAAAGCTTTGAAGTCAGCCTGAATCATGCCTGCTATAACACAAACGTTTAAAACAAAGAAAATAATTATTCTTCCGTTTTCATTCATTTTGCAGCTTGAAAACAAGGCTGTATCCTAAAGATATGGATTCAAATGGTCGTTGCATTGCTTGTTTCTGCAGAGTCTTAAGCTAGTTACTTAATCTATGTTTTACAGCTTTTAATGGTAAAATATTTTGACAGTATGCTTTTCTCTTATTCTCTGTGTCATGTTGAAAACGGTGCTTGTTTAACAGAACTCCCTCCATTAGCTTGACCTTGTTTGGTGTTTAGGTACAGCTGCTTTGCAGTCCACTAGTTGAAACACATTTCAGGCTAACGGAATTCTTACTTCCCCAGAATTAGCCCATTTTCA
Organism: Eurypyga helias; assembly: GCF_000690775.1. NCBI lineage: Eukaryota > Metazoa > Chordata > Aves > Eurypygiformes > Eurypygidae > Eurypyga > Eurypyga helias. Next base: position 187,870 of record NW_010245501.1, on the reverse strand, counting down.
AACTCCATTACTTCAACAAAAATATATTCTTATAACATGGAACAATTCAGCAATAGAGTTGACACCTCATTCACACCTCAAAGAGTTTAAATGCTGACTTAAGGAATTTAAGTGCTGAATTTAAATGCAATCTTCTAGCGTCATGTATTTTGAAACTGGGAGATAAAAGATCAGTTTAATAGGATCGTGGCTCCTCTTGTATCTAAGAGAACATAGATACAGAACGTACTATCTATTAAGTGTGATACACTTGTACAAACCCACAAAGGGGACACACAGCCAGAGAAAAACCCTTTTGGAGTGACTAGATCAGTGGTACAGTACATAATCATGAGCAAAATCAGATGGGAAGGTAAATGACAAGGTCAAGTACTACACCATTTCAGGAGTATGATATCAATGTAAATTAGCTGGAAGCTGCCTCTACTTTATCAGTGTTGTGTATGCATCTGATTTGACTGAGCTATTTTCTTTGTGGATTCAGGGAGCTTTTGGCTAGAACAGGCTTAAGTCTAAAAACATACTAGTAAAATCTTTAACGACTTTGTATTGCGGTGTCACTTTACTGACACAAGTGTACTTTTACAGTACTCTTGTCTCTGATGCTAAAACTGAATGTGATGTCCATGTTATATAGGTCTTTTGGGGGGCGGGGGGGGTGTGTGTGTGGAAGTAAAGACTCTGGTAGATACACCTAAGTCTCTGAATTTAGAGGATAGTGGTTTGCAGAACCTGGTAGTGACCCTAATCCCACACTTGGGGTTGGTCTGCCTAACCTGATCTAAACATGGGAAAAAAATCTGTGGGCTGTGTTGTTATATTGTTTTCTTTGAGGTGTTTGACAGAGAACCTCCCCACTGATTGCAGTTGCTGATGAGTAATATAATACCTCTTTGCACTGTTAAGAGTCGTTAAGGTCTGCCCTGTAGACCAGTGTTCAAATCCCCAAGCAGGCGAGGCGTAGAGGCTGCCAGTGAAGGAGGATGTTGCTGTCTGTAGCTGTGCAAGCCTAACAGGGTGGCTCAAGGGAGCTTGGAGATGCAGCTGAGGAATATGAAGGCAAAGTAAACCTGGTTCTCCCATGGCAGTTTTGCAGTAAAGCATAGGGATTAGGGAAAGGACTTCTTTTTAAGGAAACAAGTTGAGGAACCCAACTTTTTTGCACCATCATTGGCAGCTCAGATGCTTGGAGGGCTGGGGGAAGTTTGGTTTTTTGCTTCATTAAAAAGTTCATTGTTGCAAGGGAAAAGATTGAAACAGCTTTTCCAAACTAGCATGGGGAAAATTCCTGAAGACTGCCTTCTTGAATGTAATCAGCTGATCAGGCTGGTGCAAAGAGGGTGAGTGCCATAAATGTACTCCTTGTGTTTGTGAGAATCATGTGGACTGAGATTCCTTTTTGGTGAATCAGTTCCTCAACTCCAGGATGATTTGGCAGAGCAAGTGACACAAGACACTGTCTGTCACCACCATTGTGCCACTAACAGTGGGTGAATTTGGGAATGTTCCCTGGATGTACTCACAGGGTCTCTGGAGGGGGAAATAGTCAGCTCCCACAGAGTGAGTATATTTGCCTGTAGGTGCAACCAAGGAAGGTGCCAGTGTTCCTGTGTGCTGAGAAGCTGTGTAAAATGACCTGCCCCATGGAACACAGTGCTAAGGGCAGAGAAGCTATAATGAGTACACTTACGTGTCAGGTAGCCACGGGTGCCGGCCTGGCCTATGTGACCTCTCTGCCAGGCTCAGCGTTTTTTCTTTCTAGTTTACAGGTGCTAACCTGGTAAACACTACACCGAACAATGGTGGGGTTGGTTGTGTAGGGGTTTTTAGATCCCCAAAGCACCGTAAAGCTCTGTCCAAAATGAAAGGCTTAGTAGTAGCAGTGTGCTACTTAGTCATAGCAAATCCTAGCAGCTATTAGGTGGTTAGCAATAGTTGAAGCTATGGCTAGCAGTACATTTTATTGGGAGAGGCTCTGTTGGCCAGTACATAGTGATTAATTCCCTCTAAGCATTCTGAGAAGAATCCTGGGGTCCTTAATTTCTCTTTAAAAGTCACTGGGGATAAGCAAAAGAGACCTTGTTTTAAGTACTTACCTGAAAGCCAGTACTTCTGTCAGCACAGCAGAAGCTGTGCAACGTACCCATGCTGTGTAGCACACCAGCAGGAGTACTCTAAGTGCAGTTTTTTGTGAAGATTTCCACATATGAATCCCTTCTAGTTCAGCCAGACTGCTGACACCTCTGAGCTGATGTTGTTGATCAAGTGCTTAATGCGTTCTGTATCCGTACTGCTGGTGCTGCTGGATTCCTAATCTTGAAGTGTGGGTAAAAGGAAAGGGGCTTAAAAGACGCTCTTTCTCTGACTAACTTCTTTGTAGCATACGTAGAGTGTTTTGGAATAACAGTACTCGCGGGCTTTGCTTACAGTTCATTCTGTGAATTCAGTGCTCAGAATGCGATACTGAAAGGATGTTCAGTCTGCTTTAGCAACAGCAAAACTGCCTGAAATCTTTATATGACAGAAATGATGGTGTAAGGATGGATTTTATCTGTTGTTTTTGCACAAAGAGAACTCAAGGCAGAGATGTTAATACAAAGGGTTGAATACTTGCTGAGTGACCAGGTTGTGCTTTTGGAAAATGCTGTATCTGATGGGGGTGCGTGTGTATGTTTTCACATGCACTTGGTAGGTATTTGGTTAGGGATTTTAAGAAGGTTGTGCTTTGGGGGAAGGGGGCTGAGGTGTCTAAATGGCTAAAGTTGCATTGCTTTGAATGGAGGTTATGTTGGTATATATTAAAGATACTTTGCTAGGAACTTGGCATGGCCCTGAAAAAACAGCTGTGTTACTTCTGAAAGCAGAGATAGAAAACAATTGGGCAGAGTGCTTTGAATGGCACATCATTAAGCAACTGACACGGTTTGATACGATTATTAATGTCTGGTATCTTCTTGGGCCCTTCAAGGTGAAAAAAAAATCTCAGGATTAACTCTTCCCAATGTGTCATTAGATCTCCTTGAAAACTGGTTAAACAGGTAGTGTTTGAAGGAAATGGCTTGTGATTATTATTACTGATTATCAATTTTTCAGTGGTGGTATGTATAAGCATGTTAGTCTGAGTAGGTAATTTGCAGCTTGAAGAGACCCTGAAGCCTTGGGTTAGTGTTGAAGAGAATTTTTCTTCAGCAGTAGGTGTCAGAGCCTGATTTCAGGTGTAAATACTGGAAGGAAGATGTATCACTGGAAAGTGATTTTGTGCTCAAAATATTAGAGGCTTATGTTCTGAAAATACGTGTTAGGATTCTGAAGCTCTGCTCTATTTAGGAGCTGTGCTTTTCATCTGGATCAATGTATTTGGAGAAATAGTGCCTAAGTGCTTTTTCATTTTACAGGGAAAAAATCTTTTAATGAAAATCCTCTTAGTACCAACTATATGGCAAATAACAGCTGTTCACATTTACTGTTAAACTCTGTCTACAAAAGAGAACTTGGGATCCATTGGCAGTAACAACAGAGCTCCTTTACTTGAGTAAGAAAACGAAGCTTCCAAGCTAGCTGTGCTCTTTGCCCTGCTCAGTGGGTATTTGTTATCTCAGTGGTGACTGAAATTTATAGTAAAGATAGCCTACTTTTCTTTATTGTGAGCCATGCTGTTCGTGAGCTCTCCTGTGTGCTTTGCTCGTTTTCATGCAGCAAAACTCCAAGAATAAAATGGTACCCCACTATGGCACGCTTGGCAGCTTGCAGTGGGCTTGAGAGATTTGCTTAGAACACGGTGTAAATAAGAAAGGGTTGTGTGAGAAACAGCCTTCATAGTCAGAAGGATTGAGGGAACCATCTTCTTGGTAGTAACTGCAGTCCTGTGTCATGCATTGCAGAAAACTGATAACTCAATTTAGAAGAGGAATTAGAAAGTGATTTTGCAGATTTTTGTTAAGCTACAAACAGATATTCTGCTTTTGAGAAAAGAAATGTGCTGGGGGGTTGGGGAGGGGTATAGGTTAGTCAAGCTGAGTCAGTTTTGAGCAGAGGCCAGTGTATGAGTTCAGTGTAATTGTTACTTGCAGAAAAAGTAATTTCCACATGTGCAGGTGGTTCTTAATGCAATGTGAAGAAAATAGTTTCATCTGCCTTGTTGATTCAGTGTTGGTAGACTTGTTTCTCTGTCATTGCTCATGTGTTTTAGCAGCCAGAGACTTTGGTTTTCAGTCCAGGGATAATGCAAATGGGGGATTTGTGAGGACATGCACCAACATAGTTTGCTCTGGTGCGTCTCTTTAGGGCAAATTTTAGACTCTGCTTTTTGCTTTACAAAAAGATGGAACCCAATTCCTTGTTTCATTTAGCCTTACAGTGTATTTTTGAAAGAATTACCAAAGAAGGAAAGAATTCTAGTGGCTGTCAGAGACAGACAATCCTTGGTATTTAATTCTCCACTCTGGATAGTCCCTGGAAAGAATCAGAGCATAGGAAGGGAGAACGTAAGGAGCTATGTCTGCATGGGCAGGAAAAAGACAAAGATGGCATCTAAAAGTAGGAGGATAGTTCTCACTTTCAGGATGAAGTGGTGTGAGATTTCTGGAGCAAGGGGAGGTGCGCTGCAGTGCTCTCGATGCCATTCGGCAGTTCTGAAAGTATGGCAATGTAACAAGGTAATTTTTAAGGCAATTACAGTAGTGGAGGCAAGAAGGCATTAAAGCCTGGATAAGGCTTCTAGCAGAGGCAGGGAACAATGTAGGGAGCAATGTTGGCAACTTTTTTACTGATGCTCTTTCAGTAGTAGCAGTTACTTATGCTCAGCACCTCTCTTTGCTGGGAATGGCAAATGATTGCTTCTGCATCTGGTGTCTCCGGCAGATCTGGCCAGCTGGCAGGGAAATGCCTCTTCATGGATTGAATGACCCTGTCCCCTTGGAGACTGAATGTGGATGCTGCATCCGCTGACCAAGGGAACAAGGGGCATTCTGTGACTCTCCTCTCGAGCTTGCATTTCTCCTGGCTGGAGCAGTGGGAAGGCTTACCACACTATTGCACGCCTCTGCTTTGCCAAGAATGGTCTTGTAAAATCCTTTCTTGGAAGTCTAATGAGCTTGGGGTGTTGCAGAACGAGGGGGATATAGGTGGTAAAAGGTCATGTCCCTGGGCCTTGACTGTGCTTGTATCAAAGGATACTTTTAAAGTTGTTGATAATCTGTCAGGCACCGTGATGAGATGCAGAGTAAACCAGAATGTCTTTGATTTCTTCACTGGTAAGGTTATCTGTATGCATGCCAGTCTTGTTTTTCTGTTCTTAGCCTTGGGCTTTATACAGCTATTGATTTTTTTTTTTAATTTTTTTTTTGGTGGTTGTTGTTGTTGGTTGGTTGTTACAACACTAATGCTTATTCAGGTAAAGATATGTGTTATTTTCCCAACACAGCCTCACAATTCATTAGGAATGTGATGGGTTCCCTTGTGCTAGTAATGATTGCTTTAATTCCAGCAAACAGGATGCGTTACAAACAGCAGGTTAGATATTCACCGCTAGTTCCTTGGTCCATTACAGCAATTCCTTTTCTTCTTCACTACAGCTAGCATTAGTATTCCAAAGCTGAAAGCATGCTGTTGGAAAGCTACCTAAATATTTATGGACTATCGCTAGGGTCAGAGTAACAAGGGCAGCAAATGAAATTAAAGATTTACACCGTGAAACAAACCAACTTATCAGTCAGTCTTTGCCAGGTTGCTTATGCTGTTTAAAGAAGAGATTTTCAGAGAAGATTATTTTTTAAATAAATTTCAGCATGAAATTTTGATCTGTAGTTTCACTTCAATGTCTGCATTATTTCTTCCGGCGAGATGAGTGGTGGAGAACATGTTGCACAACTGATAAAGCTGGTGGTTTCATAGCTGGATTTCATAAGAACAGTACTCCTCCTCTTTTATCTGAGTATATCAAAGTCTTTACCAAACTTTAGGGTCATAAGTACCCCTGAGTGAGGAAAGTGATGTGAGGGGAGAAACTGAGATGCAGCAACCTCAGAAAATTTGTACGCTGAGTCAGACTTAAGAAGAGAATCTAGGATTTGGGCAGACTTTGCCTTTCAACTTTACAGTCAAACTTCAGGCCGGACAAGGAAGCTAGCTCTGCTGAGCAGTGAGCAAGCTGAGATTGCTTTATGTTTTTTTTGGAGGGGTGTAAGAACCTTGGATAACTTGGCATCTCCATTAAATGAGAAATGACACTTCTGTTATGTGGAAACGTGACAGAACATAGATTTGAAATGGAAATTGCCTTGCTTATTCAAATGAAAACCTCTGAGCACAGAAGCCCTTCTTTCATTATTTTGATTAGAAGGTATTTTGCAACAGCAAGCAGGTAGGAAAACAGCCAAATTGGAGGGACAAATTTTTTTTTACCTTCAAAATATGACTTTTGTTGCTTTGGGACATGTATGTCAGTTCATAAAACTGAAGTAAAACATGATTAGTTTGTTGTTTTGTTTCTCTGAGATAAATTTAAGTGATTATCTACCAAGGCCTCCATAAGGTGATGGCACAATGTGAGTAAGTATGTACATCACCTAGAGGAAATGGACTGCACTGTCAGTGGCTTTAATAAGCACCATGCCAGTTTCTTATGCAATCCCTAGCTAAAATCCAAAAAACAAAGCCCCAGGAACTGGCTTAGCATTAATGCATTTTCCAGTTTTCTCACGAAGTAGTGTTAAGTATTTAAACGGAATAAGGTGGGCTATTTTATTTCAGTAGAATAATGATAAAAGAAAATTAAGATTACATTTGTGTAAGAAGTACATGCATGTGTATAGAGTATCCTTTGGTTTAGCTAGGAAAATTCCAAGGTAGATCAGAACCTGTTAGAACAAGTGTATAATCTTCCAGTTAAATATTGAAGTAGCAGTTGTTTGCCCTAAGTGGTGTATGTGTGTGTACCAGTGTCAGTACAGTCGTGTTGTTTGGAATCAATGTTTGCATTTTGCAAATGAAACCGGTCTCTCTGAGTGAGTCACTAGAGCGGAGTTGTGTTGATTATCACCCAAAAGGGATTTCGGATATGCTTGGAGAAGATACATGCTTGTTTCTACTAGCAGAGTGCCTGAACGTTAGCATTTACAGATATTTTTGTTTGTGGGTAATTTGTAGTGGTTCTACTTTCCAGACCTCAATGAAGGTGAAAAAAAAAAAAAGAAGCCTGAGAGGCACAAAATGGTTTTCATTCTTATTATATAAGGCCAAAGGATTCACAGAGGGGATCCAAAATTTATTGTCTCTCGATGAGGTTTCTCTTGTTGTCTTGTCCGATTGTCCTCCTGTCCTCTGCCCTGGGGAGCAAAGTATTTGCAATTTTACTGAAATCCAAAACAGCTTTAAGCTCAGTGTTGCCCAAAATCATGTCAGTGATGAGTGTTTTAATTCAGTAAAGTAACTTTCCATGTTTTCCAGTATAGCTAACTGCACTGTGACTTAAACTGTTATGTTTTGCTTAGAATCACACCAATTCAGAGCCTGGATATATCAATCCCAGTACATTAATTGGGCCACAAAACAAAGAAATTAATATCTTTAGAAATTCAGTTTTTGCTGATTCTTAGCCTGAAAAGAGCCTTGACCTGAAGAATAGTTCTATTTCCTCGTCATTGAAGACATCTCTGACACAAAGGCACCCCGGTCTCCTTATTCTGGCTCATTAATATTGGGCTAACGTTACGTATGCTGTATGGCCAGCGTGGAAATTCCAAGAACTTCACTGGTTTCAGAGCATCCACCCCTTATTTAGCATTCACAGACATGCCTGTCTAAACATAGAGTCTTTCTTCTGTATTTTACTTAAACTGTATAATCTTTTCCCCAGTGAGAAGGAAGGCACACACAGCCACAGATGCCTGAATGAAATATTTCTCTTGCTGCCCTGTGAAAAGATGCTGAAAAGTCCCTATCAGTTAAGAATTTTAGAGGAAGATATTTACCAGTAAGGATCATTAATAATAAATGTTCATGATTCTTTTATTAAAGGTTGAACTTGTGATATGTGATTTCCTCCACTTTGAACCCTGTGCAGTATCTAATTGAAAATGTCTTTGTTTCTCCCACCCGAGATGAAAGATATCTAGTATTTCACAGCTATTTATTTTGGTTAGAGGAATTAGTTTATTTTCCCTGTGAAATAGATACTTCCTCCAGAGCTTGTCTCTCCCTCACTCTCCATTTACCAGCTGCAGTACTGCATGTCTCTCTGAGCCAAGGAGATGCTGACAGCATCAGTGAAATGTTTCGCTGTAAAGAACAAGGTATACGGCAGCTTTAACTGGGTCTGAAGAACGGCTGCAGGGAGCCACGCGCTGAATTGCCTCGCGGCACTGATCACCCTGAGAGGTGCAAAGGCATGTTGCAGAAAGCTGGTTTTATACATTCAGGTACTTCATGTAGGACCCTAAATACAGAATCGTGGTTTAAAAAAAAATGTAATTTTGGGGTAAAAAAGATTCCAGATGGTGACAGGGAGTGAGGTATATTGTAGCTGTACAGTGTAGCAGTCTGTCTAGAAAGATGCATGGAGGTGTCGAGTGGATTTCCCTTGCTTCATTTCTTAATACAAAGAGTAAATACACACTAGAATACCATGTCTCAAGTATTTTAAAACATATGCATGCCCTCTGTTTGCCTATCTGTTTTCCATGATGTAGGCTGTAGGATGAGCTGTACCTTTTACACTTCTGTCCATCATCTTTGACAAACTCTTTTCATATGAAAGACTCCTGAGGACTTTTCCTGCTGTTGTACAGAAGTCCTCAGTCTCCGAAATCACTTCTGAAGTCAAAGTGGATTGCTGGTACTGTGTTACGCATTTACACTCTGGTATTTGAATTAGCTATTGTCAGAAGAGCTGCTTTCCTAAGATGTACATAACATCTTGCCTGTGTGGAAGCTGTATCTATATATAATTTTTTGGAAGAATTCTGGTTGGTTCCACGTATGATAAACTAAATACAATTTTGGTTCCATTCCCATCCTCAGGTTTCATTTATTGTGAAAACATGACTGACTTCCCTGAGCTGGTAGATTTGAGGGGGAGAGAAAATGAAGATATATTGAATATCTTGCTGTGATACTTGGAAGTACACAATCTTTCTCTGCCAGAATGATTTTGATTTCCATATTGCGTCTATATTTTTCTGAGATTCCCAGTAGAGAGACAGTCTTCGGACAAAATGGCTTTAGAAGGAAGCGCAATACTTACATGGTGTTTTCTGCTAAGAGCAGTTTTTAATGGTAGATGAACACAGTGTTGTCTGCTATTAGCACTGTGTAGGAGAGCTCCCAGCTTTCCCACAGGGATCTGCGGTATGGACAAGGCCTCAGAGTACAGAATATTTTTTTTTTTCTTTCCCCTGGATTTGAAGGCAATGAAATATGTGTAAGACTAGCCTAGCTAATCAAGCTGTCTCGTGTTTGCCAGCAAATGCAGCCTACTGATCAGGAAGACAGGAGAAGAGATGGATGGCTTCCGGTCTGCCAGCAGGGAGCCTGGCTGTAAGCAATGTCTCCAATAACTCTTCAGGAGTTGCTCTTCGCAGTGGTGTTTGGGAAGCTCAGCCCCACGAGATGCACAGTTGCCCCGGTCTCTGCGCTACATTAGCCCCGTGGTTGATTTCCATACTGGCTTATTGAAAGAGAAGCAGCTAGAGGCATCATCTTCTGGGGATGTGATTTGCATTCTGTGTTTAATTAAAGCATGACAGTTTATGCCAGAGGATGTTAAAATGTGAAATGGGACGGTCTTTGCCAAATATTGGGATTTTATAGAGACTTGGAAACTCATTAGTAGAGAATTTTATTCATGTGTGCAGCTTGTTTTGCAGGGCCCATTGAGTTTGGCCTTGTTTCCTTTTGGGTTTCTCCCTCACTGAGTTATTTCAGCCTCACATAATGTTGATGGAAGTACCCTGCTCAGTGACAAAACTATTTGAGAAACAGGGCACTAAGTGAAATGTTTCTCTACTAAGGAGCTGCTCCAGGGGATTGTTAATGAGCTAGAGAACCTCTGCCACACTAGGCCATAGGTGTCAATTTGGTCATGTTGCTCAGATTTTAGCTGCCCAGTAAGCTGTTAGGTGGCCTGTAAGGAGCGTGGGCGGGTATCTTATACTCCTTCTTAAAAAAACCTTATTACCCTGATGACTTGATTGGTAGTCTCAGAAGACAAGTCAGGTATTAAATAGGAACTATCATGTGGATAACTGTGCAGAACTACTTTTTACAATGGGTCAACAGTTCATAACGAGACAAATATTTATCACCTCACTGAGAATTAGATCACAAAATTATTACTTTGAAGTCAGTGATTAGCAAATGCCTTCATTCACAGTATCTGTCAGTTTTGAATAAGCATGGAAAGAAACATTATTTTTACAAATGCTGAAGTCTCAGGCCACCTGAAATTGAAATTACTTGTTTTTCTGTACAGAGGTTGACCAGGAGTCTAAAAGAATTTACTCCTTTCAATTATGATGGGGAGGACACCAAGATGGGTTTTTTTTGGGTCACTTTGCCCTTTTTCCTGATGGTGGTGTGAGAAATGGCTAAGCACGCTTGGGCAGTGTCCTGCAGAGCTGCTCTTTGGAGACAAGCACGCTTGGTCAGTCAGCCCTGCCCACGAGTTATTAATGTGTAGATTCTGAGTTGTTAGAATTGTTCAAAATCCTATTCTTTCATCCAAAATTGAGCTGTAAACCATGGTAGGAAGTGACATTTTCATATGCATGAATGAACCTCTTTAAAAGTCCTTTCTTGATGTTGTCAGATAACCTGCACAGAGTCAGAGGAGGCGTCAGAATTCGCTGGTGAGGATGAGGGAGCTGGCAGTGAGGGTGAAATATTTGTGTGACAAACTTCTCTCATGATTACCCGCAGACATCCAAAACATTACTTGATTTGCAAGAGTTTGGGTTTTTTTCAGATAACTCTGGGCTGTGTGTGTGTGTTCTCTACTGCCTAGCTAATGATGCTGAAGGGGTTTACCTTGGAACCAGAGAATGGAAACAAGTCCCCATCTACAGACTGTTTGAATTAGACTGTTATGCTGGAGTCCATGCAATCCTAGACAAAGCATGAAACACTGGAAGTTAGCCTAGGTCCAGCAGCCTGGACCATATTAATCTCCTGTTAGGTTTCAGGTAATTAACAGTGAATTCCACTGTGAGATTCACCCTTGAGGTGTTGAACCAAGGAAGTTGGCTGAGTTAACAATCCCTAGCATGTCTTAGGTTCTTGCTTTACTTTGTATGTATTTACGGTTTATATTCTTCTTTTTTTTTTTCCAGTTTAATGTTAAATTTTATCTATTTGATGAAGCTTGTTTTGCTGCACAAGGACTAAGGCCTCCAAAAGCTGCCCCTCAAGGTAACATTTTTTTCGAGTGCTAGATTGGACCTGCTTAAGGAACAGAGAGGAAGGCCACGGAGGGAAAGGCTGCTGATGTTAACTTGTTCTCTTGTACTTTTTCCATAGCTACTAATACAGAAGAATTGTACAGTAAATGATAACATTTTGAGTGACTGTCTTCAGTTTTGAGCCTGATGTTTCGGTAGCTCATCCATTCAGGTCTAACTGAATACTTGTGTAGTATTCACCTGCCTCTGGAAGAAGACAGTGGGTTTGCACTTCATGAGGATTTGTAACTGGGGTTTGGTAACTTCCTCCTGTATGTGTAGCTTTTATTTGGAGACTGATTTCAGAAGGCCTTGGGAAATACAGTAAAGGGCTAGGTTTTTCTTTGTTATCACTCTTTGGAGTGAGGGCTCATTCTGTCCTTGTAATTCATAGTCTTCTACCCAGTCTCGGTAGAATGTGGGTGAAGTCCTTGCTCTGGTCGCTCTGGCTGTGCTGCTGCCTGGTGGTTCCCGTTCTGCAGCCAGCATGACTGCAGGAGTTTTCTAAACTCAAGCAGGGAATGCAAAACATGTAATGAAAAACTAATTTCTAATGACTTTTTTCATACTAAAGAGCCACAATAGCATTCAATAGATGCTTTAACAGAAAGCCAAGAAGTCCTGTCACAGGGAAGTTTATTCTACTCTGAAGTACAGATGTTTCATGTTAAGTTTAACTGTGAATTCTTTATTTTTTACCTAATGCCTGTAATGGGGGAGTTACGGTTTTACCTATTGTAAGGAGTAAATATTAATGCTTTTAAGTGAATTTCAGATTGTACCAAGTTAATTTGCTTTGTATTTAATAACACTGATATAGCTGATTTTTTTTAATTTGTTCCTAGAACATAATTGCCATGCAGTAAATCATATAGTGGATGGTCATTTCCTGTTGATTCTGAAATACTGTAATTTAATGGCCTAGCGTGCTCCTTCATGGACATCCAGAAATAAAGAAAGAAAAGGAAACGGTCTGTTTAAATCTAGTTTCATCATAATTACTAACATTTTATATGAACTACTCTTTGTGCTATTTCTTGTAATCAAAAGATAGGAAAGATGTGGGTTTTAATCGGTTTCTGTGGGGGAAGCTTATTAAAAAGATCCTCAGGGATTAAAGAAGCAGAGCAGAAGAGATTATGGTTGTGTTAGTGAAGCATCTTTTAAAATAAAGGTCTTTGTATTTTTATCAAACATACAGTGCAATGTATGGACACATGATGACAGACCAAAGAGCATCCAGAGAATAGCCTTTGTGGTGCTGTATACCTATGTTCAGACCTTATTTTTTGTGTTGCAACTGGTTATATTGCATATTACTGTGTTATATCACATCTTATTACATAACCTAAAGCCCCAGTGATGAGAGGGGATGTGGGGGACTGAGCTGAAGCGTCTGTAATCTAACAAAAATATGACTGAAAGAATTCAGCAGCTCAGATATTTTTGTGCATAACTGCAAATGGTCAGAAAACCAAGCAGATTTAGCAGCTTTTGCAGCTGCAGTACTAGAAATTTTCAATGATAGAGTGGAATTGCAAATGAGAGATTTAGAAAATTGTCGTATTGGCTTTTTAATAGACAATACTCATAGCATGTATTCAACCAAATTTCAACATAGAAAATAAAATCAGATTCAGATTGTAGTTAGTATTTTTCTGAAATTATATTTTGAAACTATAGATTCTGTACTACAGCTCTTTTTTTTTTTTCTTCCCCAGAATCAGTGGAATTTCTGTAATTTCATTGGTTGTTCTAAATTGTCTTTTGTAACTTCTGTAGTCTTGTAGTTCTGGTTCATCTCATAAAATCTGTGTGCCATTTTTATTTATATGGTTAGGTGTGTGTCAAATACTTCTCACAAAAATAAGTCTGGGGTATGAGGCTGTAGACGTGAACTACCAGAAAACGTACTTTGTACCTGCACTGAGTA
>NW_010245501.1:85637-174474 GCF_000690775.1 Eurypyga helias | reverse complement strand
TTACCCGGCCATGGAAAAACCCCCCCTGCCGTAAACCAGACTGATGGACTCAAAGCTTTGGCTAGTCAAGGACAGATGGCCATCCCAAAGACTGGTGTATGTGGTTATAGGAGATATATGCTTTCTGCCGTTTAGGTGACAATAGTTCAGTGTGAATTAATACTAACCAGACAGCACTTTGTATGAATTTTTGTATTAAAAAATGGTGGTTTTGCCTTCTGGGTTGGCTGCTACCAAGATATTCTTGTTTACATTGCTATACCTTCACTGACAAACTTTTCATAATCATCACAAGTATTTTAAAGCTTTTTCTTTATCTTGAAAGATTTTATCAAATCTGTATTCTGACTAGCAACTCATTCACATCTGCAAGAGATGCTGAAATCTATTGATAGTACTTAAAAAGGTCAAAACCGTATATCAGCTTTCTCCAGAGATTTGCTGTGTCACTTGCAGTCCAGTGCAATCTAATTAAAATACCATGAGACAAACTCAGAGTATTTTCAGCTTCTTTCCTTAACTCGAAATCCACGTGGCTGTCTTGATGTTGTCAGAGCTTAGACATTGAGTCTGGTCACTTTCTCTGTGATCTTTTATACTTCAGTCTGTATGAAGGAAGCCAGAAGGCTTCAGTGAGTCAGGAAGAAACTTATGTTACCTGGTAGCTTTTTCTGATTCTAGCTCAAGGGTCTTTCATGGCCCAAACTGGGACTCCTCTGTGTGTAAAGGAACATCACTGGAGTATGTGGAAGAAGAGTTTACCTGTATGCTAGAGAGTGTTTAGGGAACTGGTAGGAAGCCACTCTCTGGCCTCCTGGTCATTTGAAATAGGGTATTTAATTCTGGTGAATCTCTGACTCAAATATGGTTTGAGATGGTCAAGCATGAATCAAATCTCTAAAGACAGCCTAAAATGCTATTTTGCATCAAGGCTTTTCTCAGAAATGCTGCTTGTTATAGCTAGGAAACAGTTGTGTTGAATTCTGCAATGACATAATAAAATTAAGAGTTTTCACATAAAATAAATTCCCATTGAGAAGTATTGTATTTTGGGTTCAGTCATGGAGAAGGTTGTGCCCACAAACTTCCTGCATATGGGATGCTGATGGGAAGCTGCGGATTAAGACTTCTTGCTATGAAATATTTGTAAATATCCTGCTTAGTACTCTAAATGGGGACAATTAAGACATAAGCACCAGAAACAAGAATCAGTGTTTGTATGTGCAGAGCTCTGTGAGCATATGTGGTTGGGTGTATCGTGACAAGGTCTCATTTGGCCAAGGTGAGGGTCACTATGTATTTAAAATGAAATAAAGCTTTTCAAACTGTACAGTGCATTTTAGCCTGCAAACCAGTGGTAGAACATAAATGCAATTTTGGTAAAAATCCATTCTGGGAATGTTTGAAATTTTTTTTCATCAAAATACATATTTGTTCTGATAATACCTAATTCTTTTGATCCATGTTAGTGTTTTGTTTATTAGTGTGGTTTTTTGAAACTAATTTAACTAATAATTCATGTTTGAGATTTTGATTGTTTTACATTATCGTTGTGTAATGCTATGCAGTGAATATGACTTAGCAGCCTTAGAGTTTTAGTCTTTTGTTCTGATTTAGAAAAAATGGTCTGAAATGTCGATTTCCTATAGAATGAAAAAAGTATTTTCAGTCTCGTTATTTCCAATTTGCTGGTAACTGCAAACCAGCAGAGGCTCTTTTCACAGAAGGTGTAGGAGGAATGGAATTCCAGTGGGAGACTGACTGTCTTGAATTTCTCAAAGGTTTAACTTGAACTGTTATTGAAGTCTTGGGTGACTGCTAATTGTTTGAGCTGTGTTTCTCTGAAAAGAATCAGAATTTCAGATTACTCCACTTGAAGGTGGAGCAGAATTGACCCTTTGGGAAGAGGAAAAAAGCGAGGATCTGGTGAACTTTTACAAATTAGGGAGCAAATACTGAAGGAGACAATGGGTGGAAAAAAGAGATGACCAAAAACTCAGGTTGTGGAGGTGAAAACAGGATGATAGGGAAGAAGAGTGGGGTGGGATGAGAACATGAGTGGGAATGTTTTTGGTGGGAAAGGTTACCCCAAGTGTAGTGGAAAGAAATGGTACTTGGTTTTTAACTGCCTTAGCAGGTCCCTGGTACCAGTCTCCTATGTGTTTTCCCAGTCCTGAGCAAGGCTTAGGTGTGGATAAATCTCTCCATTAGCTGTATGCACAGCCTTCTGCGAAGGGAAGTGCACCCGTAAGCCCCCAGGTAGCTGAGCAATGCCTTCCGTTGTGCTGGGGTAAAGTGGCAGTGGTGAATATGTCACTTAAAGTTGTTGGGAGGGTGTTGGAGACGTGAGGAGATGCACTGGGTGTGGGGAGATGCCCATGGCATGGACTAAGTGCTGTTGAGCTGTGCCTGGGCTGGAGAAGCCCGTGGGATGGCAACTGAAGAGCTTTGCTGTGGGAAACTAGGTGTGATAATTCAGACATCTGAACAAGGTCCTTAAGATTACAGTCGGTATGAAAGCTAGCATTAAGAGGCAACTGATTGTGTCATTTGTGCTTCTGGAACAGGATACATGCTAGTTTCTTAATTTCTTGCTGTTTATCGTCTCATTAATTTTTGTCTCAAGGCTGTGTAGTATTTTATTACCTGCTTTTGTCAGTACTAGTTATAAACACCTAGTGAAGCTTCATAGTAAGGGAGTCTCACCTTTGGCATTCCAGACTAGACTTCTCAATTCAGATTTGCTACAAAATGCAGTTTGTGAGATAATTATATTAGAGAGAGCTGAACTCTGCAAAAAGCTTTAAAAGCTGGAGCGTAATTGATTATCAAGTAACCTCTTAAAGAGACTAGATTTATTTCTTTATCGTGAATTAATTTTCTGATAGAGATTTTGGATTGCCATCAGAACAGAATTGAATCTGTCGGTGTCCATGTCGCTATTACCATGTTTGCAGTGTTTACCAACTTCAGTATGATAGGAACTCTTCCGTGGTAGACAGGACTGCTTGGAGGCCAGAGCTTCCTTAGCTTTAACTTCCTTTCCGAGTGTCACGGTAGTGCTGATGACTACTGACATGTCTACTATAATTTACTAGAAACTGTAATGAGATCAACAGCTCCACTCACAGACGTGGCTGCATGCCAGCGAGGGGGTGGCAGCTGGTTCAGTCCAACTTGTACCAAACTCTGATTAAGACCGAAATGATGGAGGTTTATACTTTGGTGTGGTGCTTCTGGCGACCACAGTATTGATCAGCATCACGTTGTTTTCATCTTTTTAACTGTCTGTGCTGTATCTCTGCAGGAAATGCATGTTCTTCAGTGGATAAGCCTTGTTTTTCCTTTGTTTATTTTAAAAAAATATCCAGCTTTTGTGTACAAGCTAGCTAGACCACAGTTCTTCTTTGGGTATGCTCTTAATTTCTCTGTAGCTGCTGGTGGTTCTGACTTCAGCTGTATTCAGCTTGTCCCCTGTTGAGTACCGAACCTTTCAGATGTTCTTGGCAATAACCGGGTGATGTGGCTCGCCCTGTGCAGAGGCTGAGGCTGGGCATACCAATGGGTTAGAAACTGATGTGTGGCCAAACAGATCTCTTTCCAATTGATGGGGCTGAGTGCTGACTGCACCCACAAGGTAAGAAAAGTGGGGAGGTGGGGGAAGAGAAGAAATATCTCACTGGAATTGAACCTCTTTGGAAATGTATAAAGCAATGGAAGAAGATTTAGAATACACTTTTTTTTTCACCTGAACCAACAGGTGGCTTGTGCAGCAAAATGATAGAAGAGCAGCTTTAATGAGAGAGTAGGAGCAGGTTTTGAAACTCCTCGTATTTTTTGTAGTTTTAGGTTAACTGAGGCAAAGAAAGCTAATGAGCAAAACCTATTGCAAAAATATGAGAAGACATAAGAATTAAAGGCAAAATCTGATCTAAAAATTGGAGTTCTGAGATTCTGTAAAAATATATCCCCAAGAAGGAACTGGGTTGTGGTTTGAATGTGCAACATGACAGTACTGGGTTTGGGGAATCTGCCTAATTAATGTTTGATAATGTGTTAAACCTTAGCCAACCAGAAGCAGCTGCCTAGTCCAGAATGAAGGATGGGCAGTGCGCTGATCCCAGGGATAGAATAGAAAATTGTAAACACTTAAAAAAACATTGAAGCAGAAAGACATTTAGAGCTGAAAGTCAGGTCAAGTGTCAGCCTGGCATTTGGAGAAAGAGGAAAAATTGCAGTGTATACCATGAATTTGAAAGGACCAATAAATATGTCCAGATGACAAGGTGGTCTTAAAAGTACTTCTTTTAGAAGCAAAGAATGAAAGAATACAATAGGAAAAGAGTGGGACACTTATGAAGTAAATGGGACTTCTACTGACTTCAGGGTAAACGTATCAGTGCAGTATCAGGAAAAGCAGTATTATCTAAAGAAAAAAGCATATGGAAGAAAATAAGGCTTAACAGCAGCCATTTCTTCTTGCCTGTAGAAGTAAAGACAGTGTCTATGTAAGAAATAAGAACAGTAGTGTTTTTTTTGTTGTGTTGGGGGAGGAATATCCTTTACTGGATGAGGAAAGAGAATCCACTCATTAGGCCACTCTTTTATAATTGGCTTGAACTCAATCCCCATTATCCTCAATTTAACAGATGACAGAAACCAAGTAAGGTAGGAAATTGAGATGCATCCTAAGATGATTGTATTTAGAACTGATTATAGAGCTATAATAATTAAACAGCAGTGGTCACCCTCTGCTGACTTGTTCAGTGGGAGAAATGAAAACAACACCACTTCCAGCAAGGTGGATACTAATGACAGAGACGCTGCGAATTACATACATCTGGAGACAGAGAAGAGACTCAGAAAAACACTTCAGTGTTACTTAGGGTCCCAAATGCTGCTTCTGCTTAGGAAAATGCTTTGCGTCTTTTCCCCGATTAGGAACAAGGCTTGGAAACTACCAAATACTTACAAGACACAACTGCGTGGCCACGTGTCATTTCAGTGTTGGGCAGCAACGTGAGTTAACCCCGTGTGGAGCATTGCTGAAAACAAAATTCAGCAAGAAAACCCCTAATTGAAACCATTCCCAAACCTTGCGTTTGTCTGAGTCCACCTTACGCTGTAGACTCCTCTCGTGTGTTTAGTCTTCTGCGGGAAATTGTTTCCTGTGATATTTTTCACTGTGCTTGCAATGATAACTGTGGCATTGCCCATAAGGCACACGAGCGTGTGTTTGTGGGAGAACACTCACTGAAGGAACACAAATCTATCCGCTGAGCCCTGGCACAATGAGGCCCTTGTTTTCTTCTTGTGGTGTGGTCATGACATGCTTTTTACCATCTATCAGCATTGCATGTGTTTTGTTTCCTCTTTCTCTTCATGTTTACATTTCTACCTCAATTCCCAGGCACAGAATTAGATGTTGTTGCATGCTCTGTCTACATCTGGAGAATTTCTTTGCATTAGCACAGTAAATTTTAAGGCTATTCCTGTGGATAACAGCTTTCTGTTGGCTCCATCACCCCAGCTGCCATATGCATAATACATACATTGTACTATAAAGTGGTGTTACAGAGGGGAAGAGGAAAGATAGTCAGAAGAGATGCTGTTGCTGTAAGCCCTATGCTGAAATACGAGCTGAGCTGACAAGGGACTATCCAGGTGACATTGTTTGCGTCACAACAGATGGAGAACCCTAAGAAAGGATGGGGTAACAGTGGTGATTGCTTAGTAGCTACTGTGCCCTATTAAGCTGGGGAGCTGCTGTCTGTCGGGCGGGGGTGGTGGATTTTCTTGCAGTCTTTCTTGTGACACTTTGGTACCAATGAAATAAGGGGTTGGGGTTATGTAGATCATTTTTTTCCCCTTTAGATGGTCAGTAATTTTAGTGCCATCTATGGCATATGGAGTAGGATTTACTCCCTAGAACTTACTCCTTTGGAGCCTGAGTGTGGGGGTAATAGTGTTTTAATAGCCTATAACACATTGAGTAACTGACTATAAGTGAAACCTCATTAGAATTCAAATATCAGACACTAAAATGGCTTGATGTAGCAGTCAGGGCTGGGAAGAGGTTCAGAGTAAGACACTTCCAGGAACAAGGGCTGGGTAGCTAAGGACTTTCAGGGACATTGGTAGATAATACAAGAGTTATTTATGGAGCACTGAACTAAATTATACCTGACTTTGTGGCATAGCTATCCTTCAGCTTCTGTATATGTAAAATAAATGTCTAAACAGAGCGTATCTCTATTTACTGACTAGTCTGATTTTGGCAGGATGCTTTATTTCTATGCTGATCTTGTTTGCTACGTCTTCTGTGGTTTGTCTGAACAAGAGACATAAACTAAAACCTTAAATATTTTTCTGTAGTTCATTTGCTAGTGATCTGAGGTTTAAAGGAATTACCTTAGAAAAAAAAAGGTTGGTTTTTTTGGCAGTAGAGCTCTAAAGCCTTTTAAAATAATAATAATTGTTTTGAGTTTACGTTTAATAGGAATTCTCATCATGATTTAAGCTACTCATTATAAGTTCCTAAACTGTAATATTACTAATCCTCCTGAATACAGCCGGTGCATCATTTATAAATGTTTTTTTTCATGACTGGCAGTATGTTTACACAGATTTTCTGCTTCTATATTTACCTTTCTATTCAACTCTGATACCAGTGCCAAGTAGATGAAATATTTTTTGTTGTTTTCTTTCTTAATCTTTTGTACTTCGACAACTTAAAGGTGTTGTCAGTGTTTTAAAAGCAGAAGAGATGGAATTACATTCCTGAGACAGAGCAGAGTGTTTCTAGTTTACAAAGTGGTTTTGTATGTTTATTTTGGAGTAATCAATTAAAGCTCCTTTGGAATGCCAGGAACACGGTACCTTGCGCTGCACCCTGGCGCGTGAGCGGCACAGAGGGTAACGTGCACTGTGTTGGCACTGTCAAAGGAAATTGCTAGCGGTGATGTCAAATTTAGCCTATTCCTGTGAGGACTAAGGAAGCCTGACATCACGATTTGGAGCCTGCCACCTGTGCTCAAGTGGAATAGGATCTGATGGCACGAACGCTTGCACTGAGTGGAGTGTGCTGTCGAGGTAGCCCTAATCAGAGCGAGGAAGAGTGGCAGCGCTTGCTGCGTGGGGCTCTGTCCCAGCCACGCAGCCAAGTGTGCTGCAGGTAGGGTCTCGCCCTTCTGCATCGCTGTGTTATTGGCGCTTCTGAGGGGACAAGGGGTTCCCACCTAGCAGGGGGGCAAGAGAAATTGTCACTGAAGGATTCACAGCAGTAAAAGCAAAAGAAAATGCTATAGTTGGTTATCATCTTGGTCTGGTTGTGTTGTGATTGAGCAAGGCTCACTGTCTATGCCTTAGGATGAATCCATATTAAATTAAAAGCCCACGAGCATGCTGGTGGTGTTTTCTGTGATGTGTTTTTGGTGGTGGTGTTTTTGTTTTGTTTGTGGGTGTTTGTTTTTTGTTTTGTAATTCTGATTATGCTGCAGTGAGCAGCTGATGCATCACAATACACTTGGCTTGTCTTAGCATGAATTTAGGATTCTCACAAGGGAGGTAGGTCCCACTGGTGGGTCTGAGGTCATCCTCTCACTAAGGATACCTGAATATAGAGATCACAAGGAAAGCATCTGGAGCAGAGTACTCTAGGGAAGCAGAGGGAACTGTATTCTCATAGATAATTTTGCTTCTTTATTGAAAAGAGTGGCATGAAGAGCCAGTCATCTGTACCCTGTAACCTACCCATCCACCCCAGCTGGGGATCTGCCTCATGCATAATGGGACTTGAAGCCCAATTTCATTTGCTCATGTAAAATGTTGGTTGCTTTCACAAAGCAATTAGCTTTGGGTTGTATTTGTTATGCGATTAGTCTTTATTCTTTTAAAATAAGATGATCTGTACTGCGGTAATTGAGAAGGGGAGTGGGGGATGTATTGATGGAAGTCCTGCATAGCAGCAGCAGCCACCAGCCTGTGTGTTTGCCCAGCAGTTGTAGCCTGTTGCTTTCACAGTGCACAACACATGCTGACAAGTAAATATGTATATCTCTATATTTGAATCAAAGAAGGAGCCTTCAACAGCAACCTGAGTGATTCTCTGGACATCATAACATGCATTTCAGAGCCAAGTATTAAAGAGGCCAGCAGACGAGAACAGCCATCCATGATTTGTGTCTTGATTTGTGATGGTTTTGATTGGGATAGAATTAACTTTCTTCACAGTAGCTAGTATGAGGCTATGTTTTGGATTTGTGCTGAGAAAAGTGTTGATAACACATTGTGGTTTCAGTGGTTGCCAAGCAATGTTTACATACAGCCAAGGATGGTTTCAGTTTCTCATACTTCTGTACAAGAGGCTGCCAGGGACACAGCCAGGACAACTGTCCCAAACTGGCCAAAGGGATATTTGATTCCATAAAACATCATGCTCAGTATATAAGCTGGGGATGGTTGGCAGGGGGGTATTGCTGCTCAGGGACTGGGTGTTGGTTGGCCATTGTTGAGCAGTTGTATCCTATTCTTTGTTTTGTTTTCCTTTTCATTACTTATTATTAATGGTAGTATTTTCCATTACATATTATCATCAGCATTAGTAGTAGAAGTATTTTATTTTCAACTACTAAACTCTTCTTATCTCAAACCACAACCTTTCTTGCCTTTTCCTCCTGTTCCTTCCCCTGCCCCACTGTGGTAGCGGGGAAGTACGCAAGCGGCTGTGTGGTGCTGAGTGGCTGACTGGGGTTAAACCACGACATGCTTCCACTGTTTTTACAGCTTGACCTCAGAAGCCACCATGATGTCTGGCTTTAGGAGGAAAAAATGTAGCTGGTGTGTTTGTTCATTAAAGGGCACATTTGTTTTCTAGAATTAGCATAATACAGAGCCAAGTGGGTGTTGAAGTTGATTGCATATAGCTCTGCGATTTGGATTTTGGAGCTATATACAGTTGTACAAATTGCATCAAAGGCAGCTTAATCACCCCAGATTTCCTTGTGTATAGGCTGAATTGTAATGAGAGGACAGTTACTATGGGGGAGATGATTTATATGAGTTCGGCCTGTGCTTACCCAGTGAAGTTTGCTCCACCTCTGGGACCATGAAACCAGTTATTTGCAGCTTTGCATGTAAGCTGGTTCTGCATTTTAAAGTACAGTGTGATGAATATGTTTTGGCTGGAAAATGTGAAAGTTAAGAGTATGCTGTGAAAGGCATATCAAACTTGATTATTTTTCTGATAGAATTCCAAATCTGGTGAATGAAGGGAATGCAGTAAATGTAATATATTTGGACTTTAGTAAAGCATTTGATACTCTCTTTCATGAAATCTTACTTGAAAAATTGATTCAAATTGACTGTGATGGAGATGCTGCCATATGATCTAAGAGTTGCCAGGGCAACTGTAAACAAAGAATAATGATAAATGGATGAGGCTGGACCTTTGGGAAAAGCCCAACAAGGGCATGATGCTATATGTGTTCTAGTGTTTAATATCTTTGTTAATAGTACAGAAAATGAAGAATATAAGTGAAATTCTCTAGAGGTACTGAACTGTGATAGCTCCAGTACAGAGGAAAACAGTGAAATAACACATAAGAGCATTGAGAGTTAATAGGAATGTGGACGAAAAATAGGAAGAAGGGATGGATGTTGAAAAGCATAATCTGAAGCATGGCTGAAGGGAAGAATAATGCATAACAGAAGATTTAGAACAAGCTCACAGTGAAACTTAGGAAATAGATTTTTCCTTTTCTAATTAACTCAAATTAATTGAAAATGCTTTTCTTTAGGGCTTCTCTGTGCTAGGCACTGAGAGACACAGTTCTCTTCAAAAAAAAAAAAAAAAAATCCCCAAATCCTCTCCTGCTGCTTAAACCCAACCAAAAAACCAATATCCAAACCTCACCGAAAACCTAAAAACACACACACATGATGCCCCCCTACCAAAAAACTCCAACTGAAAGACTAAGCAATCTTCTTACCCGAAGATTGCTTGAATTGAAATATACTCATTGCACATACTGAATTGCTAAATGCAGAAATTGATGGCTGCCTGGAAGATTAGGTATCCATTTCCCTTGTGGCTGGTCCTGAAAGTGAGTTATTTAGGTTGTGAATCCTTGCTGAATGTTTGGCTTTTGTTGAGTTCATGGCCATTTCATTGCAGGTCACATGCTATTCAGGTAGTGAAATGCTGAAAAAATGCCCCCCACAACAAAACCTCCAAACCCTGCAAACCTAAAACATTAAAAACAACAGCTTTGAAGAAACAAAGTCATTCTCTCCTTAATGCTGGTGCTACCTTGTGGTATTAATGATAAAATGTGTATCTATAACCAAATCTGCAACATTTTTATTTTCTTCACGAAATATCAGAAACATCTTGGCATTTCTCTGTAGAAAACAGAAAAGGATCTTTTTCAGAAACACCCTTTTCTATTTTTTCTTCTGTTATTAATGAGCTCAGTAGTTGCTGATACTTCTGTATGAGAAAGGCTGCACTTGAATGCCAGCATTTCAGTACTACAGTTGTTAGGAGTGCAGACCTTTCCTGGGAAAATGCTCCCATTCTCAGCCGTGCTCCCATGCGTGGGGGATGGTAGTCGACACCACTGGAATACACTGCCTAGGAGAGGTGTAGTTACAGTCTCCAGAGTTTGCCCAAGAGCTCCTACAAGATTTATCACTTAGCAAACTGCTGTTTGGAAGAGCTCTGTCCGTAAAAGTGTGTCTTCAAAGACTAAAATGCTATTTGTAAAACTTATTTTTTTAAATCCTCTAAAACGGATTGTCACTATGAAGCCTGTCAATGATAACAGAAACATGGAAACTGTTATTAAAACCAATCCCTCTCTCCCCCCCAGTAAAATAAAACCTCTCAGCTCACCCAAAGAGAGGAAAGGACTGGTTTCAGCCTTCTAATCTTCATATGTGTTTTGATGTTCCCATTTAATAAAGAGAACTTTCAGTCCAAAGACTCTGTGCTGGCCCACCCTTAAATCACTACCTGGCCTTGGCATCGCCCAGTGGTGAAACATCTCCTTTCCAGAAGCTCTCTGGGAAGGCGTGCGCGTTGTCCGAGGGAATTGTGTCGCAGAGCTGAAGCGGCAGTGGCGGGCACAGAAAGTCCCCAGGGCTGCGTTTGGGTTGCCGGTGCGATGCTCTCAAGGGCAGGTGAGCGAGCTTGCCAGCCTGGCCCCTGGCACCCAGGAGTACAAACTGTGCGCAGACACTTTGTGCAGGACAGAGCAGGCTGCTGTATAGTTAGTGATGATGAGTAAAAGTATTAAAAAATGCTGTTCACTCGGAATTTGTTTTAACATTATGGTTGAACAACACTGATAAATGTATGGTCATTAGGAAACAGAAGTAATAAAATAACAAAACCAACAGGAAAGCAAGCCACCCATACTTTATTTAACATATAATTAAAGTTTTAAGTTTTCTGTCTGAATAAATGCAACTGGGGATTAACACTTTTGCTACAACCAGATGTTTGACAAAGTGCATATGAATAAAATGCAGGGCATGAAGTCTTCCTCTAGCAGTGTACACATAATCAAATCAAAGAAAACAGCAAGGTCACTGTGTATTAATTCTCTTTGTATTTTATGAAGCTGAACTTTTCTTGTGTTGTGTCCTAATTAGTATATTCAGACCTGCTGAGTTGTGACTATAGATTCTAGGAACACGCAACCTTGCCTCTGAGGTTTTGGAGGTCTTTGATCATCCTATAGATTAGAATTTCTATTCACATCCCTTCTGAACTCTGGACAAAGTGAGTTTGGCATTTCTCTCACATAGCTTCCCTCTGAGTGGTGGATGCTGGTGTTACTGAAAGATGAAGCTAATTAGTATCTCAAGTCTGGATATGCCTAAATCCAGATGTACAGTGGGAAAATAGAAACCTACGTTTTCAGTAATTCAAACACCTGCCTGTCCATAACACACTGCTTTTTTTATCACACTGGATTTTTATCCTGGGAGAATACCAACCAATTGCAGCTTCATTGGACATGGGTAATTTTTAATATATTAGTAAAGGAGGGGAGGAATCATTAAGAATTAAAATAGTAAGATTGTTTAAAAATGTGAGAGTTTTGATCTAGTCTTATGTTCCCTGCTCACCTAGAGTAGCATCTTTAATATCCGTGAATTACTTGGGTGCTTAGTAACAATTCTGCATAGCTCGGTATGGATGATATCAAGATTAAAAGAATAACTAGGATTTGATAAAATAAATTCCATAACTTTAATATTTACTAAGAATTAGTTAACTCTTATATATTTCTTATTATTGACTATTATCGTCCTACACTGCACATGAAATTTAAATGTGGCTTTAAACTGAAAGCGAGGAGGTTTAGATTTAGATATCAGGAAGAAATTCTTCTGGAGAGGGTGGTGAGGCACTGGGACAGGTTGCCCAGAGAAGCTGTGGATGCCCCATCCCTGGATGTCTTCAAGGCCAGGCTGGATGAGGCTTTGAGCAACCTGGTCTAGTGGAAGGTGTCCCTGCCCATGGCAGGGGGGTTGGAACTAGATGGTCTTTAAGGGCCCTTCCAACCCAAACCATTTTGTGATTCAGCATGTCTAGAGAAGTTATTTTAAGGTATATTACTCGTCAAAATTTCGCAAATATGCTAACTAAAGGTTTGGAATTGGGGCTGATATTTCTGTGTACCTTGTTGGTGTTGTGAAGAGGATTTCTGTTCTGCGATTATATTAAGTCATGTGAACTCATGTTTCGAGGAGTATGTAGTATGTGTACTGTACTTGCATATCATAGGATGGTATTTTTGAGGAGTTGTGATTTAGTAAACAATATGGGTCATTACCTTCTGTGACTTCTAAATATAAACTCTTACAGATTCATATCAGCTACACGAGCAGAATATAAGCAGCTAGTACTACTGTGCTACTGTAAAGAGTCTTAAAATACAGTGTTGCTTGGTTGTGTGGGCTTTCTAAAGGATATGGGGCAGACCACTGTGCGCAGTAAAGAAATACAAGGCTGATTTGACATCTGTTTTCCTTGTTCTAAGAAATTAAAAAAGGGTTCACTTAGTTCAGAAAAGAAAAGTTTGACAATCTTTCAGTAATGACCTTGACACAATATTTCTGGTAGTAAGGAGCTCCATACTCTTGTAGAAAACAGCCTTTACGGAACAGAGGACCTGCAGTTAGGAAAAATTGAGGCTGGAACAAAAGATACTTTCTGAAATCCTAAGAGTGATAAAATGTTGGATCAGTGAAGCTGAGCATGTGGTGAATCCTAGAAGCTCTGGACTTGATGTGAGAGTCATTTGATAATATTTCATAGCAATATGATGCAGCAGCTTGAACTAGATGGCTATTCTGGCCTTCAAAGTATGAATCCTTATATTTATTGTAGTAATTTCTAGCTAGTGAAATGAAGGTGTAAGGTTTTTAAATGATGAAGTATTATTTTTATTATTGTTTTTACATTATTATGGTCTCTTAGATTTTTATCAAGTGATCACTAACAGGTGAGTATTGATATTAATATTTATATATCCCAAAATAAACTACATCAGTTTGTTACTGTGTTCAGGGTGCCTACTGTGGAGCCTGGAAGGAGATACCATGATCTCTTTGTTATATCATCATCGAAGTCTTGCCAGCCATCTCCTCTGACCACCTGCATATAACAGCCAGAAATTTGTGCCCCAACCCAAATGTAATTTTTAAAATTTTTTGTTCAGGTATTTGGCATCTTAAAGACTGAGGACAAGGACATGTACGCTTTCCCCAGATCTGCTTGAATTTTGACTGTTCTCATGGGTAAAAGTTGCATCTTTGGTTTGAGAAGAGGTGGACAAAACATTGAACTGTGTGGTCACTGTGGAGATGGCCGGAAGCAGGGATGTGATTGTGCCACCTCTGCTATGATAAACAGCCCTGTCTGGCCCTTGGGTTGCATCTGGTGGTCCAGGGTAATGCCTTCATCTGCAAGCTGCAGTGAGCCGGGAATTTCTCCAGAGGCTTTTAGTGTACCTGCCCTTAAGACTGTCACTTCCAGACACTGTGTGGGGAAAAAAAATCTCATTTAAAAAATGTGCACATGACCTCCTGCCAGAATATCAGCCGCGTTTTATGGTGGCTCTAATTGCACACTAAAGCTGCAAGTTTTTGAAAGAGGCTGAGTTCTGGAGATGTCGCCCTAAATTTTTATTTGTCTTTATGGATTTTATTGCTTTTGCTTTGATAACTACGTTTTCTGCTCTGCTATAGGCAGTGGAGTGTTGCAGCTAAAATCACTCAGAATCAAGCAGCAGTGATTCCATGAGACTTATTACATTCTCATTTACCTTTTCTGAGTTTAAAATATGCTGGTGCATCCAGTAGCAGAAGGATAATGACAAAAAACCCCCACCCTGACACCCCTTCCCTGCCTCCCCACTTTATGATAAATATCTTAAAGCAGAAATTTTAAATATATAATGTATAAGTCTTATTAAATATTGCTCTTGATGTGTAATCATAAAAAGCCCATTTAAAATATATATTTCAAATATTATTCATGTAAGAATTTTTCCAAATATTAAACTTTTGAGTACTGAAACGAAAGATTTTTCCAAGCCAAATCAGTTTGATCTGGTTTTCAAAGTGTTTTTTGTAATTTTGTTCTAATTTTCCTCTTTCTACTCTTGTTAGTTATAGGCTGCTTTAACAGTACATTCATCTTAGAATTGTTGCTGCCATTTCCATATTATTTCTCTGAATTAGAAAAACCCAACCCAAAAGCACACTAATTTTTAGCCAACTCTCCACAGGCTGTGGGGGGCCGTGGGTGACTGCTTAGCCTTTCTGAAAAGGTGGCGAAACGAGCAGGTGACATGTCTGAGCTCCCATTTGCCAAATTTCTAGGGTCCTGTCCTTCCACTGGAAAACCTTCTTGCAAAGATGGAAGAACACTGAGTAGTATTTATGTGATCAAGACCGTAAATGATTTTATGACTAAGCCTTCTAAATATTGATGAGACAGATTGCTACAAGTGTCCGAAGACACAGGCCGTTCGTTAAAACTGTACCTGGGTCAGTGCTCTTGACTGAGGCACCGGGCATCTGTGATAGACTGTTTCACTGCACAGCATCTGGAACCTGTGTGACCCCTGTGCCCTTTGGGCATCACCTATACTGTCCTCCTCCCTCCCTGGATGGGAGCCCCATCATTCAGCCTGTCTCCATCTACCTACACGCATAGGCATCTGTAACCCTGCGGGCAAGTCTCACCCGCGCTCAGTAGGGCTATGAAGCCTGACTAACTTTTCCACCTGTCATTGATGTCTCTGACAAATGATGCTTCTCAACGACAAAGGCTGTTTTCTGACTGCTTGCCATCTTTTCCTTTTTGAAGTAGGCTAAAGTAAGTATAGGGATATTGGTTGTTTGTGATGTGAATCAGGCTGAACCCTGATGGGCAGCACATGAGCTGGACCAAGTACTCTTGAGATGCTATCTCAGTAAAGAATACCAAACATACATATAGATCACACTGCTCACAGAGAGAATTTGGCTTTCCCGAACTTTGAATCTGGAGCAGTTCAGGCTTTGGGAGCAAATGAAGAGGTGTTTCAAAAAGTGAAGTATTTTAAACTCCTCAAAACGAGGATGATAAGTGGTTGAGGTTAAAAGGTTGGTTGGAGATCAGAAGCATCTGCCAGGCCCCCAGCTATGGTTGTTGGAGTATGAGTTTTTGTACGGCTTGGAAAGTGTGTAAGATGTACGAAACTGATACAGGGATCTGTAAGAAGTTAATGTTATGGAAAAAACCTGAAACTTTACGTTCTTGAATCTAAATCACTTTTTTCCGTTATCTGTTTACAGCACAAGGCACACTGCTTCTGATAGTATCCACTTTGAGGATTAAATTAACTTTTTGGCATTTTTTGAATTAGGGAGTATATGAAGGCCATTTAATAGGAATGCTTCAATTGATGAGCAGAAATTGAAGACAACAAGATTACATATAGCCCATTCTTTAGATTGTGCTAGGACTGTGCATCTTTCTGATGCTGAAAATGGGTCTGTAGTTGTTAGCTGTTGCAGTGTAATTTTTCACTTACTTGAAACAACATCAAGTGTCCCACTCTTCGCTTCTCTCCTTTAAATTAACTGTGGATAATGGAGGATTTATGCTGCAAGTACACATTATGAAATAGGTTAAGGAAGTGTATTTCCAAAATGGTTAGGACTAAGATAAGCTTTCTTGGTGTCCTGTGCCTTGTAAAATGGGTAACACTTTTACCAGTCCTCCTCGAGCACTCGAGTGCGTTAGCTGCTGTCCGTGGTTGTGCCATTCCTTTCCACTGTTTGCCCCATCGTTGAATAGCGCGTTGCTGGAGCAGGTCTTAAGGAGAGGAGAACTAATGTAAAGAGATATCACTCTCCATTTGTGCAAATAATTTGCAGTGGCAAGTTTGTTAAATTGAATAAAGTAGCAAACCAGGATGATAGATGCTAGGAGATGGAATTGCCAACTGGAGAACAAAAAAGTTATTGCAGCAGATGAGCAGGTCAGTACAAAGGAACTGGTGATGTAGCAGTGCTCAATTGGATGAAAATGAAAAAACACCCAGACAATCAGAAAATACAAATAGAAAACCTGGCAAGGAAATAACTTCTGGTGCCTCATAATATGCTGTTTGATTTCACTGAGACAGGTTAAGATGTTCATGTTTTCTGAAAAATATGAGTTTAAATGTAGCACAGAAACATTATTTATTTTTAAGAAACACAGGCATATTTATTTGTGGTTACTCGAGTTTGAAAGAATTTAGTTGGCCTGAATTTCTACATAATACATTTTATTTTCCAGTGTTCCCAACCAGTGTGTTCGTGTCTGCTGTCTGTGGTGTACCTATCAAGTGTTTGTTAATAGACGTGTTCGTTCCTTTTGTTGTGTGTGCTACTGCTATCTTCCTGGGTTTAGATGGATGTATTAAAGATGCTTGGGAAGACAACAAAAAACAATAGTGCA
This sequence comes from Eurypyga helias, assembly GCF_000690775.1. NCBI lineage: Eukaryota > Metazoa > Chordata > Aves > Eurypygiformes > Eurypygidae > Eurypyga > Eurypyga helias. The sequence continues at coordinate 157,463 of NW_010245501.1, read as the reverse complement.
GCCTGGATGCCGAAGCCTCCAGTCAGCCCGTGGACGTGTGCACGCCCGCATGCTGACACGCAGCGTGCTGGCAGAAAGGTCTGTAACAACAGCCTTCACTCGGCTCTTTCTTGGAACACCCTGGAAGGGCCTGAAGCCCAAAATCTCATGCAGTGACTTCCAGTGATCATCTTTTACTCTGGTCAGGCTGCCAATCAGTCTTGCAGTCCCTACACCCTATAGGTTTCATAATAGCTGACATAAATAGCCACCTCTTTACCTCTCTGAGCTGCCGTGCTGTTTCTGAGCAGCCTGAGAGCGGTGATGGGCTCCTGGCTATGCCAACACCCACCTGCAGCCCATCTGCAGGGAGATAAGCATTTGATGGTGACCTGCCTATTAGCTGGTGAGGACATAGTTGTGTTTGACTTCTTTTTGAATGCTGGCCAAACACCAAATATGCAAATGTGTACTATTTTTAGACTGTCAAAAGCAGGAAGGAGTTTCCTCTGTGCACTTTTACGACTATTCATCGTACAGGAGGAACAGACATACAGGGATGGGTAGACGCATGTAGTTCAGTTGTTATTGTGATGTGGTGTGACAGATTGTTCTTTGGTGGGGTTTTTTTTCCTGGTGTATTTTGTTTTCTTAGCATTGTGGGGCTGTCGAGCACCGTTTCCTGCTGCAATATGCTTTATGTGTGTTTCTGCACAGAATATATATGCGTTTCTGTATGCAGTAGTAAATTCCAAAACTGTTATTGCCACTCAGGAGAGAGATCTTGCATCTATTGTAGGAATTTCTCAGAAAGCACTGGTTGAATGCTTGGTTGCTGTAAGAAAAGACACATAAATCTTAGGGATTCTTAGGAAGGGAATGGAGAACAAAACAACCTCATTTTTCAAGTGTACTTCTGCATCTCAAATTCTTTGTGCAGATCTGATGGTCCTGTCTCTCAAAGGTCACCATAAAACTGATAAGATCTAGAAGAAGGACAAGAAGAATGGTTAAAGGTGTGGAAGTGCTTGTAAGGGAGAAGAAACACAATAGATTAGGATTTCTGCATGAAAAGATATGAAAATAGTATAATAGTATATGAAAATATGGATGGTACTGAAATATGAGTGGGAGTGAGCATTATCTGCATTTTGTAAAATGGGAACTAAGCAGTGTCCAACAAAAATAGAAGATTTAAAATTAACAAAAGGAAGTGCCTTTGCATGGAAAGCACAATTAAATTATAGAGCTCATTACCACACAGTGTTAAGGAAATCAAATTATGAAGGACTTTAAATTCATCAGTTTTTCTCAAGAATAGTACTTCTCTAGACTACTAAAAAAGTGGATTTAAGCCAGCTCTAACTCAGGTTATTTCTGTTAAGCTGCTGGAACTGCTGTCAGTGCACAAATGGGAGGGTCATACAATACATGCCCTGCTTCACAGTACCTTTCTGCAGATAGCTGCTGCTGTGTGTTGTTTATCTACAAAGCAAAAAAAAAAAGGAAGGTGGTATAGGGTTGGATGGCTCCTTATTCCCTTTCAGTATAGACGTTTTTATGTTTGCAGCGTGTGGCTCTTGTGGTGCATAGCTTTTAGTATTTAGTCATCATGAGACCTAAGGATCAGGTATTATTTTATTGTTCTAATTTAAAAAATAGTGTAGAAGTGGTGCCATTTAGATGTCACTTTCTAAACTACTGTATAATACATAATTTTTTTTTCTCTTATGTCTTTGCTGTAGAGTTTCAGACTAGGAGAGCAGAAGGTTTTCTATGATGTGAATTGACTTTTTGTTGTACCTCTGCTCAGAAACAGAGACATTTCAAAGCAGTGGCAGGATACCTAATGAATAGAAAAGCAACTGTCAGCACTGCGAAAGAGATTTACTGGGTAGTCTCAATTTTCTACCTAGTGATACTAGCGAAGCAGAATACATGAGGCATATTCACTATGAATGGCATACTACGTCTGTTTCCTCATTTCTATGTTATAGCCAGATATTTTAAGCATAGTATGTTAAATTAGTTATTGTTAGGTGTTGCTACTGTTTCAAGAAAGTATCTCAGGATAGTGTGTTTTCCTGTTTTAACCAAAATTGAATGTAATCAACTGAATTTCAAGTTTTACTTTAGGTTTAAGAAAAATTTTGAAGGTTGAACACGGGATGAATTTTACCATGCAGCCAGGTGTTATTCTAAATGCTTTTCTGAATCATTGCATACATTTTTAGAACCTGTATTTTCATTTGGTTTCTTCTATAATAAGAAGAAAGTACTTTATACTCAAGTATCTAACATTATCTGAAGTGGTCCAAATTGCTAAGCCATAAAGAAGTGGGTACATTCATTAGCCCTTTTTTCTTTTACTGTTCTATTTAAAACTGGGATTTGTCCATTTTGGTGAAGCCAAGTTTTGAACTGAGACCAAGTATTTCAGTTATGAAATAACTGAGGGAGGAAGGAAGGCAGCAAGGGAAGAAGGGTTGGTTTTGTTTTCTTTTCTTTAAAAATAATTTCAGGCCATCATTTGTCTGTGTAGGAGATGAAAGGTGAAAGAACATTTTAAGTGTGATGACTCCTTCCTAACTCAAACACCATAATTTTCTCAGTGACTGAATTGCAGATTTAGTGTTCTCAAGTTTTGAAGTAGGGGCTTCTATTGACCGGAAGAAGCTAAAGCAGTCAGCAATAGTTATTTAGGCATACTCATAAGAAACTAAGTGGTAACAGAAGCTGTAGTTTACTGAAGACCTGTAATGTCTAATGTATTTTCTAAATTTGTCATAAACTATAGGTCTATCCCAAGCAAAGACTGCGAAGCCTCTTTTTCCCCTGTCTCCTTCATGTTCATGCGTTAAAGGACTAGCTGATATTTCTTCTAGGTCAAAAAGGGAGCAGCAGGGTTCTTCGGAGTTAGTTTCTTTTGTCTGTAATTGTTGACAGTGCCACTGTTTCTCCTGAATGTTCATAGCTGGATTGTGGCTGAATGCACAGCCCACAGATAGCCAATGAATTACTAAAGGTCACAGAAGAGCATTATGCAAGTCAGTCGAGTTTAAAACATACATGTATATGCACACGCTTGGATATTAAATTATTTTAATATAAAGTCCTGTTTTTATTCCAGTCCAGTGTGTCTCAGGCCTGCTAGTCAGAGCTGAAATGTCTCCACTGCTGTAAGATAAATCAGGTCTGAATTTCAGCTCTGTGTTCTCAGAGGCTCTGAACTGGAGAGGGCATTGTGACAGTCCAGCAAAGATAATCAAATAAAAGAGTGCTTTTTCAGGGATAAGCGAATACTTCTGTGCAAGATATAATTGGTAGATCAAACAGAGCAAAATCAGTACTGCAGGCTCTGAGGTGCTCATTTTCAAAGACAGGCACTCTTGATGCTGTGGCAAGGCTCTATTTCCATTATTTGCTTTTTTGTTTTATCTGATGGTGTACATGAGCCTGGATTTTAATTGATGGTTATTGAGGCAGTAAAATGAAATCTGACTGTGATTCTGCTCTTTGGTTCAGAAAAACAACTTTGATTTTTTTTTTTTTTTGTTCTCCTCAAAGTTCATTCTTAAAAGTGCAGTTTAAGTAGTTAGTGCTCGTCAGTAACTTATTGGGGCAACATACTGAGGTATGTGACATGCATATATCCACACGTTACTAAACTATAACAAATATTATGAATAGATAATTCGGAACAGTCACAATCCAAGTGAATATATGATAAAACTTTCTCTAAAATCAGTAGCAGTACTTTAAAAGTTCATGATAGTATGATAAATCATTTACTGTGTTTCCTGTAAAGGGTTACCTGTATGTCCTGTAATAGCGTTTTCGTTTACAGTGTTATATTAGGGTAATAGAAATTATTTGTAAGGATTCCGATGCTGACAATATAAAGTAATTGGTAATTTCTTGCACCTCAGCCACGAGAAGGAACCCTCATTTCCAGCTTTAAGTGGTAAATCCTATGTGTGATGTGCATAAAGAGAGGTTTGTCCTGGGGGAGAATAGCATCCCCTTCATCTCAGCTGAACAATGGGGCGAAAACCTTGTTGAAAAGTTCTGTACAGAATTTTGCACAGAATTGTGAAGTATTTCTAAGACGTTTTTAGGCTGTGAATTCTAGGGCAAGCGTAACAGCAAACTAGAATCGTTCCTTTTTTGTGATCTCATTTTACCCAGGACATTATATAGGCTTCCAGGCTGCATTCTGTGTGTCTGCTGTATCTTGAATTCCATCCTATTTTGTAAGATTTGTTGACAGAGGAAACCAGTGCAATAGAACTACTGCATTGACTCTGCATCGGAAACGTGAGGCTTAAGCAGAACGTCAGACCTCCTGCCCTACTTCGCAATGGGGAGATGTATGCTGTTTGTGAGCTTGCTCGCACTGCTCAGCGCACCGTAGTGCAGAACAACCCCAGTGACTTCAAAATGACCTAACTCATGGGAAGCCACTGCAGCTGCAAGCTGCACCGTGTAGACAAAATGTGAAGTCCTTTTACAGGTTTATGTTGGTTCTGCTTTTTGTGCCTTTCCAAAGATATCTATGTTCAGCACTACGAAATCCTTAAAAAGGTAGAAGTGGCTTTATAATTGGCTCACTATTCTTTTGGTTTTGTTTGTCATCTTTTCAGAGGACCGGAATGATTTTTGCTGTAACACCCCAAATGAAATTTCATTAAAATAGGACTTGCTGCAATGCCTTTCAGATCTTATGAGGGCCTTGTGACTTTTGCTGAAGCCACAACACAGTTGCCCAACGCAATACCCAATTAAACACATGGTTATAACCCAATGTGAACTTTACCACAGGGAGAAACATTTGCTCTAAGGTACAGATATTATTTCATTATGTTCAGACAATAATATTATAGGTCAGTGGGTTACTTTATGGAAAATTGTGCTCTGGCAAATGCTGTCTGAAGGAAGCCAGCAGCGAACCGAAGCTGTTCTGGAGAAAGGGAGAATGGAGGTGAGAACCCATCGTAATTAGGGAGCTGTCTGTGTGAGTTTGCACAACACAAATGATCAGCACAGCAAAAACCTGATATCAAGATCCCCACAAGTTCTGTACTTTAAATAGTGTTTGCTCCTCTTGTGTCTAATCTGGAGTTTGGAAGAGCAGCTATGTATGGGTGACACATTCAGACTAGAGCAGGCGCTAACCTCAGTGACTCCCAGCGAGAGTAGATGACTGGGTAGCATAATGGCAGGTGAAACTCCCAAGTCTAGCGAAGTTGTGCTCATGGAAAAATAATAAATTTCAGAGTTCTACTGCAGTTTATGAAAAAAAAAAAGGGCACAAGTGTCATAGGAGAGAGGTCAATGTAAGCAATGTAAGAATGTCATGTTTTTTCTCTTTCTGGTTACCATCTTTTGGTCAAGATACATGCAACAGGCTTAAGTTTTCAGAGGGAAGTGAAAGCTGAATAAAGATGTGGAGGAGGGCAGAAGCTGGGAGCTGTAATGCAGAAAAAAGAGGATTCAGAACTGAAGGAGGAAAAAATGGTGATGGAAAGAAAAAAGAAGTTGTCAGAGTCAGGTCTTAAAACCAGCAAGAATTTTCTGAACTCATGAAGTTAACATATTGAATACTTAGGAACTTAGTGGTGGTTTGTTTTTTTTTTTTTTAAGGATTAGACTCTACACAGATAATTAGAAAATGCACAAATATATTTGACAGGATTAAGAAATTATTAAGAATTTAAATCCTCATGCTTCCTTACAAAAGCCAGTGAACATGACAATATTCTGAAGAATATTCTCTTAATGGGAGTTTGGGTTTTTTATGACTGCACAAGGTTTTGCAAGCTTCAGTGAGAGTCATGTGGTCTTGGTGACAGATATGGAAAAGACACTGGCCTTGACAAACCTAGCTAGCTAATAAGATCCATTCAAACTGTGTATCAATATTCACTGCTGAAGGTATTGCTTACACTTGCACTGTTTTCCTTTCAGTAGCCAAAAATAATATGACATGTGCTTCTGCTGAGCAGGGCCTGACATGTCATGACAAGCATGGATTTCTCTTCAGGCTGTATTAACCACTCCAGCAGAACGCAATTGCATGCTTTATGCAAGTACTCGAGGAAAACACAAAGAAAAGAAATAAACAGAAATGACTACACAAAGGAAGTTGGATATTGCTGTCATTCATTTGTCTGTATAAATTATCCAGGTGACTCCTTTCTGTCTGTGTGCAGAGATCAGAAATAAAGTTTCTTAGCTAAATCCAATTGACCCTGTAGGAAACAAAAGTTTGGTCGGTCCTGATTTGTGTAAGTGGCTTAAAGCTCTATGATTATTGTGGCACTTACCGCACTCTAAACAAACATTGGCATTCTTGGTGAAGTAGAAAGCCTGTCTTTTTTGGATAGGGTTACTGAGCGACGGAGTCTGGGAATTGTGTTTGACAGATTCAGTCACCATTTTAGCTGGCTCTTACCCAAGGTGTAGAAGGGAGCCAGGCAGTGCTTTATGCTGGAGGCTTTGTATAACTTGCCCTTGAGATCTGACTCTTCATAGCGAAGAACTGAAGCAAGAGGTTGCCAGCTGACGCTCACTCTAAACTGAGTTTGTAGAGGCCAGTCAGTTGCCAAAATTTTTAGCTTGCAGACCCTCAAAAAGTAACTGTCTTGTGGGCTGAAGTAGCACATGGCCTGTATGAAGTGTCAGATGTGCGCGACGGTTATTTACCGGCAGCTGAGACCCCCTGGATCTCTTGGCTGCTTGGGGGTGATGGTGAGTGTGGGTCTCTAACCAGAGGGCTGAACCTGAGTCCTGCCTGAGTCATGAAGTAAAAAGGATGGTAGTGATAGGAGAGGGACCAGAAGTCTTCTGGCCTTGTGAATTCACCCAGGAGCTTTGCAGGGATTGTCTGAGGCTCTGATGGCTGACACACTGAGAACTCGCACCCCTGTCTGTGGCTCTCTAGAGGGAGAGTGGACCCGACCATCAGCCCACAGGGAATATTGTGCTCTGTGAGGAGTGCACCTGTTCTGGCATTTATGGCAGAGTTTGGTCTGCTGATTGGGCATGTTAAAGGTTGGCCTACAAGGAATTTACCTCTTACTGCATCAACAGATGCTATATGCATATGTTAGGGAGGAAAAAAAAAAACAAAACCCACTCAACACCAACCCACCTTCATGTGCACTTGTGAGTAAGTGTTGTCCAAAATACACTTATGAGAAGGCTTGTAGCAGGTGAGTGCAAGAGAGGTGTTTAGCAATACTGTGATTTGCTCTGGAAAGACGGGAAGCTTGTTGTGTATGTATACATACGCAGTCATCACTGCAAGTCGGTATCGGGTTTGCATGTACTTTACTTTGAGGGCTTCAAATAGAATGTGAGCCACTGGAGTGCTATTCCTCATATTTTGTGCTGCCCAGTGGTGATCCATGGGAGTGGACTGCTGGGATCAACAGGTACCAAAGATTTCAGTGTACTATAGTACTAGTCACTTGAGAGTGCAAGTTCCAGCTAGTGCAGTACCCTTCAGCTCAGTCCTGCTGGTTTGCAGTTGCAGAATCAAAACAAAATTATGCATCTATGTTTCCTTTTTGCAAGTATTTAGATTGTGAAATAAAAAATAAAGCAAAAAGACGTTACTTGGATTGAAATTTCAAGGTTAGAATTAAAATAAAAATAGTTTAATTTTTTTTAATAAAATTGTGTGGTTTTCATATATAGCTTCTTGTAGTTGATCTTTTGACGTTGTGGAGCTTTGTATATCAGCTTTTTGTCCACCGGTACCCCAAAATCCTTCTCAGGGCTATCCATTCTTCCCCCAGCCTGTACTTGTGCTTGGGATTGCCCCAACCCAGGTGCAGGACCTTGCACGTGGCCTGGTTGAACTCCATGAGGTTGGCAGTGGCCCACCTCTCCAGCCTGTCCAGGTCCCTCTGGATGGCATCCCTTCCCTCCAGCGTGTCGACTGCGCCACACAGCTTAGTGTCATCAGCAAACTTGCTGAGGATGCACTCAATGCCGTCATCCATGTCACTAATGAAGCTGTTAAACAGTACCGGTCCCAACACTGACCATCGAGGAACGCCACTCCTCACGGGTCTCCACTCAGACATTGAGATGTTGAGTGCCACGCTCTGAGCGCGATCATCCAGCCAGTTCTTTATCCATCGAGCGGTCTGTCTGTCAAATCCATATCTCTCCAGTTTCGAGACGAGGATGCTGTGCTGGATCCTATCGAAGGCTTTGCACAAGTCCAGGTAGATGACATTGGTTGCCCGTCCTCTATCCACCAAGGTTTCCTTACAGACCAGTGTTGGCCTTGGTCTCCAGTGTCCAAGATGTGTCTAGTATATGGCAGCCACCCTGCACTAGGGGAGGGCTGTGAGGAAGGAATCTCTCTGTTATGCCTAAATATAATGTGTAAAGCGTACCGGAAGGAGCTAAATTTCCCTCAAATTTTAAGCTTGCTTCATTAATGTCCTCAGTTGGTACTGTGCTCAGGGATAATGTATTATGCCTTGGGCTGTACAGCTACGGAACCCGGATATCAGTGGAAAAAATTACTTTTCCCTTTTAGAACTGAGAAATGCTTGTCAGTCTAAATATATACCTAAAATAAGACTGATCACTGTGAAATTTCAGTGTAAGAAATGTGCAAGGTCGTTTTCTGCCAGACAGATGGTCTCAAGATGTACATTTGGACTATATCAAAATATTCTAATCATGTAAAGATGGAGAGTCTCTGACAAAAAGCCCCCCATAGAAATCATCTGACTTGTCTTATCCCAGAGGTAGTTTTTCTGGTTGTAGAAAATAGTTTTAGCTTAGTGAGGGAATAAATTCGATTTGATTTCAAACAAGTTGCTTGTTCAGCTGACTCAGGTCCAAATACTAGTGGTTTGTAATACTTAATGTATAATAAATACTGCAGAAAATGCTCAAGACCTCTATAGAACTCACTTTAGGGGCTGTTTGAGGGATGCTTTTTAACACAACTGTGCAATTGCATTGCCAAAGAACCTGTCTGTCTGTCCTGATTTTTAGCAACTTTCTCATCCAAGACATTAGATAGACGTAGCTAAAAATTCAGGTGTAATTTGAGAAGATAAGTGAGCTGTGACAAAGGTTGGAAGGGACAACAGTAATAGGCTTGCACATTAGCACCTTATCTAAATGCCTTCTATCTGGGTGATTAGGATCTCTGATGGGAAGAGTCTGAAACTACTATTTTTGATATAAGAGAGAGAAAGTTTTCTGGCTGCATTAACCAACGTAAACCTTTAACATACCTGATGAGGGAAAAAGAAAGGGGGAAAGCAAAGTGTAGCCCTTCCCAGAAGATGAAGGAGTTCTGTAGTGATGAATGATTTATCTCATGGGGAAAATGCATCTGCTGTGCTATTAAGCTCATATGAAAAATGGTACGTGATGTGTGATTAATTTTATTTTGAAACCTGCTTCAGAACTGGCTTATTTACAAGATTGTGAACTCTGTGCAAAGACACACAGCAGCTGAAAGGCCACTTGAAAAATGGGAACTCTCCCTTCCTTTTGTCTCTTATTTTTGACAGATTTTTTTAGTGATAATATTAAAGTAGCAATGGGAAGATCCACAAAGCACTTGTGATTTTGGAAGGCCCTTGAAGCAAAGGTTAGTTACTGTTTAGGAAAAACTCAGTTTATAAAGACCAAACTCAAATGAAGGCAGGAAGCTAAATTCTTAGTGGGGGCTTCAGTCCACTGATGACCAAAGGGCTCTTCACAGGGTTGACGATATAATAAAATCATCATGAAAGATTATGAAGGCAAGGTCTTTCACCTCTCATTTTAAGGAAGGAGAGATAAGAGGTTACATGTGTGAAGAGACTCTACGGTCCAGGCAAAAAACAGAGGGAAAGAAAGGGGGACAGATTAGCCTTCATTCTGAAGGCATCGCATAAATCTGGAGGAGTCATCCAGATGAGACAGTCTTCAGGAGACTGGAAATGGGGTGTTAGTATCTTTACGCTATTTCTTGTGTCAGCAACTACTTCAAAAGCTATGACACGTATTTCAACTGGTAGAGATCCTGGAATGAAAAATCATAGGCTGGTCTAACGCTCATGAAATTGGGTCTTTGGGAAAAGCTTAAGTAAATTGGGATGCTTAAAGAGGTAATAGTAACCATTGAGTCTGCAGAGCCAGGCTATGGTGTCTGAGTTCTCAGAAAGTGCACCTTCATGATGTGTCTAGAGAGGTAACCTGAGAAGACAGTGCCTCGCTTCGAGAGAGGTTTAGTGAAGCTTAAAAGCCCACATGCCATGAATGCCAGTTGTGTAGGTTATTAGAAATCAGACAAGTGAGATTCTAGACGGGAAAGTGCCATCAGGCCTGAGTAGTGATTCCCCTTGGGCCCCCCACCTTCCAGCCAAGTTACTTTATGAAAATAATTTGGTAATGAGAAAAGAGTAAGAGGTGTAAAGAATGTTACAGTTTAGCTGGTGTATATAGCATGTGTTCTGGATGGGACAGTGGTTTTATAAAGATGTACAATAAAAGAAAAAAAATCAGAGTGACTATAAGAATCGTACAGTGATAACTGAAAAAACCTTCAGCCCCACAGGGAATGTAACACGGTTACTGTCGCTAAGTCCAGGATCTATGTTGTCTGTGGTGCCCTGCTGTAACTTGTTTTTCAGCAGTCCTAGAATTTGAGTGCTTCTCTCAGTAAAATTCCCTAATATTTGGGGTTGTGTGGGAATCACAAGAAGGCTGTAGCTGCTGTGGCTTTCTAGCATTTGGCTTCTGAATTTTTTTATTTGGCTTACGGCTTGAGCATGTGACTATAATATGTATTGTCAGAAAATCTGTATGACCCAATAATGAATGTGGTTAGAGGTGTGGTAAAAGACTTTGGTGAGAAGCTGGTGACCTATGAATAAACAAATAAAAATCCTCATTTGTAGTGTTACTTCAGATTAGAAATTAACTTTTCTAATAAGTCATTTATTACTTTGGAAGTGGTAGAAAGAAAATTGGTATTTGAAAGCAGCATCATTCTCTGACCTGCTCTTTCTGCTTCTCTATTTGAGGTGTATTGTTTCTTTTTCTTAAGTCAATCCCTCTGCATGCCCAGGTTGGAATTTGGAGCTAGCTTCTTTGCTGTGAGGTCTGTCTTGTCAGTGTAAGCATTTTCTTTCCATCTGTGTTTAACTCTCTGCACAAGCAGTGGTCACTGGTGTTGCCATGCCCTGTAGAAACAGATTCAGAAAGATGTGATACTGGAATTTCTTACCAAGGTTTACTTGTCCCATCACATGTGCTCACGTCTTGGTAACTGTTCCTTAGGACTGGTTTCTCTGACCCCAGCACACTAGTAGCTGACTTGGTCTTCTGTAGGTAGGATTCATTCAAATCCTGTGGTAGGACTACAGGGACAAAATTGTTTTGGTCTTAGTCTTTGGCGAAGAAAGTTACATTGAGGCTTTATATAATGAGAGTTCATGAACACAAACACAACAGCCAGCTGAACTTTACTAGTAACATAGCCAAAGGAGCACCTAATGAGTAGTAATGTATTTATGTATAGGTAATGTCATGGGGCTCAAGCTGTCCTCTATTATCCACTTTGACAATGTTCGGTTATGCAGTAACTGAAGTCAGATGAAGTTGAAGGAACTGTGTAACAGCTGAGAGCAGACCTTATAAGCAAAACAGTATCTTTCAGTGGAAGGTGAAGGTATTTTAATAGCAGATCCTTTGTATGTAGTCCCTTCTGGAACATTCAGTTTAGGCTTGATTAATGATGAAATTTTGGGGGTTTTTAGTTACCTTTTATTGTGTGTTCTGTAGTAATTTTAATAATCTATTTAAATTATGAGTTTCATGTATATGAGTATCTTACTTGTCTCGTTATTCAATAAAATGTGTAAGCATTGCAGTTAATTACAGGTCTTTGGAAATAAGCTTTAGAATAATTTGGTAGTAACATTAATTGTCTTATTAAACTTTTTAATTGTTACAACAGTATATTATCTGTAGAAACCTGATTACAAGAAATATTCTGTGTAAATGTAATGAAGGTGAAGAAGGAAGAAATATAGAGGACAGAAAGCTTGAATTGAAGGTCAGATGAGCTAATCAGTGATGGACATCATTTAAGGCAGAATAGGAGACTAGTGAAATAAAATATTAATACATATTCATTTTTGTTCTGTGAAGTACTATATAAAGCTGATTATTTTTTCCATATGGATTTAGTACACCTGTTCCCCACTTCTGGGTCACTTTAACAAGTAATTTTACAGCTTATATAAAAATGCAGTGAAATCTGCTCTGAGTAGCTCACTGAAATTTGGATTACATTAACAGATTTCTTCACAACTATGATTCGGGTGCTTTAGAAAACTATAATTCTGTGAGATGCTTGAACCCAGTTAGTAGGTGAACTATAATTCACATGGTCTCCCACAGCATTCTCCTAAAGGAGTTGGCGGCTTGTGGCTTAGATGTACTCTTTGCTGGGTTAAAAACTGGCTGGAGGGCAGAGCACAGGGGGTGGTGGTAAATGGAGTGAAGTCTGGTTGGTGGCTGGTCACAAGTGGTGACCCCTGTGGTCAGTGTTGGGGCCGGTGTTGTTTAACATATTTATCAATGATCTGGGTGAGGGGATTGAGTGCTCCCTCAGTCAGTTTGCAGATGACACTAAGTTGGGTGGAAGTGTTCATCTGCTGGAGGGTAGGAGGGCCCTGCGGAGGGACCTGGATAGGCTGGATCCATAGGCTGAGGTCACTTGGATGAGGTGCAACAAGGCCAAGTGCTGGGCCCTGCACTTGGGTCACAACAACCCACTGCAACACTACAGGCTTGGGGACGAGTGGCTGGAAAGCTGTCAGGCAGAAAAGGACCTGGGGTTGTTGGTTGACAGCGGCTGAATATGAGCCAGCGTGTGCCCAGGTGGCCAAGAAGGCCAAGAGCATCCTGGCCTGTATCGGGAACAGTGTGGTCAGCGGGAGCAGGGCCGTGATTCTGCTCCTGTCCTGGGCACTGGTGAGGCTGCACCTCGAGTGCTGTGTTCAGTGTTGGGCCTCACACTCCAAGGACATAGAGATGCTGGAGCGTGTCCAGAGAAGGGTGACGAAAGTGGTGAAGGGTCTGGAGAACAAGTCTTATGAGGACCAGCTGAGGGAGCTGGGGTTGTTCAGCCTGAAGAAGAGGAGGCTGAGGGGAGATTTTTCGTTTGATACATATTAAACATATTCGAAGTACTGGCCTGTTCTCCCAGGTAACTGGTGACAGGACAAGAGGAAATGGCCTCAAGTTGAGTCGGGGAGGTTAGACTGGATATTAGGAAAAAATTCTTCACTGGGAGAGTGGTCAGGCATTGGAACAGGCTGCCCAGGGAAGTGCTGGGGTCACCGTCCCTGGAGATGTTCAAGGAGCATGTAGATGCAGCACTTGAGGACATGGTCTAGGGGGTGTGGTAGTGTTGGGTTGGTGGTTGAACTGGATGATCTTAGAGGTCTTTTCCAACCTTAGTGATTCTGTGATTGAGTAGTAAACCTCTTGTATTTAAAAAAAAAAAAAGAAAAGAAAAAAGAAACCTACAACTAACACTCCCCAAAAAGCCACAGTCACTGCAGTGCTCCAGTCCTGAGACAGCTCCCACAGCACCTCTGTGGGACTATGGCCCGGTGACTATCACCCTTGCTGATTTCTGAAGGAGCTGTGTGAAGATTCCCCATCATGCTGTCCTCTTGCCATTTCTGTGTTTGTGTGCATACAGGCCCTTTTCTGTCCCACTTTGCTGTTTTCAAGGTCTCCTTTGTGCACCTCCGCCTGTGCCCTTGCTCACTGAACTGGTTCCCCGCTTTCTCACTTGATTGTTGGCTGTCATATCCCTTCCCCATTGCTCCTAGTTTAAAGCTCTGTTCATTGGTTTGGCCAGCCTGGTGACAAAGATGCTTTTACACCACTGATTAGATATGTCCTGTCTCTTCCCAGAAGTCCCTGGTCTTGAAAAAGGGTTCCATACTTATAAAAGGCATTGTTGACAGCAGCTGTGCAACCAGATATTGAAACCACAGGCTCTGTGTACTCCTTAGCAAGCATTTCTCTTCACCAGGAATACTGAGGAGTAAATCATTGGTGTCATCCTGCTCTTGGCCGTCACTTTCTGAGCCACTCAGTTGTATTGGATATGCTCCAGCTGTCCCTGACATTGCCTTGGGTGGCCGTGTGGAAGAGCATACCGATGTGTGGCCTTTATGTGCTAGGGAGATGTGTGCAATAGGAGCGGGGGGAGACCTTCAGAAAGTCTGTATTGCTGTTTGATAGGAACATGAAAAGAAGATGTTTCCAGCAAAGAGCGAGGCTTGACCATCTCTAAATGACTCTTGATTTGCCTTTTGGTGTGACTTTTCTTAGAATTTTCTACCTTCACCATAGATGTAGCTGAAAAGGCACGCACCTCTATCAAACTTGTGTACCACTCCAGGATACCTTGTTTTCAAATTGGTGTCTGCTCTAGAGTGACTTTCACGTGTAGAGAAACCTTGAATACAAGGCATAATTAGGCCAATTTTTGAACAATTTTGAATAGTAGTGAGATTAAAGAAATATTCTGTGTCTGTGCTGGTATGAGGTAAGCCTGCTTATCCAAAGCATAATATGTGCTTATCCATGAATTTTAGAATCACAGAAAGGTTAGGGTTGGAAGGGACCTTAAAGACCATCCAGTTCCAACCCCCCTGCCATGGGCAGGGACACCTTCCACTAGACCAGGTTGCTCCAAGCCTCATCCAGCCTGGCCTTGAAGACATCCAGGGATGGGGCATCCACAGCTTCTCTGGGCAACCTGTTCCAGTGCCCCACCACCCTCTACGGGAAGAATTTCTTCCTGATACCCAATCTAAATCTCCCCGCTTTCAATTTAAACCCATTACCCCTTGTCCTGTCACTACAGGCCCTTGTAAAACGTCCCCTCCCCCCTAGCTTTCTTGTATGATTCTGAGTTTCACAGTGGGAACTATCAGGTGTTAAACACGTTTGAACAACTGGCTAATTTCATGTATTCAGATGAGGACTCTTGAATATTTCTGAGTTTTGATGTTTTTGCCTGATTTGACTCATGCAGAGCAGAAGGAGAGAGAAATTCAAAGTAATGCTCCAGTAATATAGAGCAGCTTTATTAGGTGTTAAAGAAGTCATGTGTGGTGTTTAAAGTTATTCTTTTGTAACTGCTGGAAGGAAAACTGTAGAATGTAGCTTTACAATGTTTTAATGTAGTACTGGATGGTCACGGGGATTTGAGATCTGTAAGCAAAGCGTTTTTTATGTAAGGAATACTAGTGCTGGGTGAGGACAGGATCTTTTCCTTACTATTGAGCAGAAATTTTGGCATTCATTATGTGTTTCATGGGTGAGGAAAAAAGAAAGTGTTCCTTTTAAAGTTGATTTTAAGAAATGAAATAGCAGCTTTAGGCTGTTGCTAGGCTTGGGATATTTGCATAACCCGTGAACACATTTGGAAGTATGTGATACATTGCAGAGATATCCCAATAGATCAGCCCCTAAAACTTGTCAATAAATATATGTTATAAATATGTACTGAGTCACAGCTAGATTCACAAACACTGCAAGTCTTTCAGCAGTTGGCATAAATAAGCGAATGTTGTTTGGATAAGTTGGCTCCTTCGCCGTGAGTGTGCTTCCCCGGCTACGTGAATCGATTTCTGGTGTCTCATCTGCCTCACACAATATTGCTGTCCACTTGGCTGGTGGAAGTAACAGCTATCGGAGGGGTGGAATCATAGACAGAATTATAAGGATAAGTTTTAGGGCTGAGCATTTCTTGAGGTGGTCCTTGTAGTATGGAACTTGCTGTCCATGCTTGAGGCAGTGGTAGCTCTTGTGAATTTACCTTGAGTCTAGTAACATTTGGCTTCTAATACCTCAGCACCACTGATAGTATTATATATACCCCAGCGGCCTCCTTCTAAGTCTCCTGCTTAAAG
The DNA here is from genome assembly GCF_000690775.1 of Eurypyga helias. NCBI lineage: Eukaryota > Metazoa > Chordata > Aves > Eurypygiformes > Eurypygidae > Eurypyga > Eurypyga helias. The sequence goes on along the minus strand of NW_010245501.1, from coordinate 141,510 downwards.
TTTATGTCGGAGGGTGTAAAGTGCTGCTTTGGAGTGATGTTTGCCGTTGTTTGAGTTTGTTGTTTTCGAGCAGGCGTTTTACTGAGGTACAACGGCAGATGGAAAAGAGATCGTGCGTCAGTGTTTTGGTTTGCTTAAAATTTCTGGGTGAGTAGGTGCGTGCAGCGAATGGCACGTGCTCCTGATGTGCTGGGGAAACAACAGAACAGAAAAATCTTTTGTAATTAGCTCAGAAGCAATGTCGTGATGCTTAGACTGATGTTCACCCCTCCTGCTTTCAGCATAAGGTGTGATACAGAGGAGAACAAAGCACAGGGGGGGAGCACACCCCCACCCCATAACCCCCCTCCAAATCTGAGCTTCTGGTGACACTTTTTGTGCACATGTATCATTGCTGCTAATGAGACAAGCAACCAGGGCTAATGTGTTCCTTGCTTGTCAATCCTGCTTAGAATCCAAATGATTCTCTTGGTACCAAAGAGCTGGGAGTTTTTATCAGCTTGTCTGGAGTTGCTACATTTTACTGTGTTTTGTAAATGACAGGAGCGTTTTCCTTTTGTGCGTGCCAGAACTCGGCCTGAACCACACTGACATTAAAATAATACTCGTCATGTACGTGTAAAACAGTCCCAAAAGATATGGCAAAGTCAAGGATCCATGCAGAATGCTAATGAAGGGGTGAGAAAATACTTCTGTACCACTATGATTTGTAGTGGAAGGCAGGTGAAAGAAGCAGAGGGTGAGAAAGTGCAGTTTATGCTGAGTTGAAGGGCAAAAGAAAATGTAATTATTGAAGAAGTTGCTAAAAACAGAAATCAAATATGCAGTATTCAGAAAAGCAGTTGTTTATGTCCCTTGAATAATTAAGATGGTTTTCAGTTAATTCTACCTCAGCACTGGTGCTGAAGGGGGAAAAGGGGGGAAAAAAAAAAAGTCAAAGCTGGTTCAGTTCCACCTAGTGCCTTAAAATAGTATTGATGCCATTGTGATTAATGTGTAGTGCTGAAAACCCCTGCTCTATTAAAAATTACCAGAAATGCTTATTCACGTTTTTAAACATCATGCCAAGCTATGATTCCGGGAGAAAACCATTACTTGTGGAATTGTATTTTGTTAAGAAAACAGAAGCATAGTTGTTCTGAAGAATTTCTGTGCTGTGAATGTACTACTCAGTTGCTTTAAGGATTCTTTTATTATTGTTTCAGAAAAACTAGGAAATGTTGATGTTTCAGATCCTTAACCACTCACATTGCTAAACTGTTGCCTAAAAACTTTCATAAGTGTTTTTATTTTTAACACATAAGTTATGGAATCTTCCCTGGTTCGGTCTTCCAAACACACCCGACTGCAAAGCCACTAGCAGAACTCTGCTATAAAGCAGGTTATTAGCTATAAAGCTGCTTCTGCTCTAAGAGACTCTTGTTTGGAGGAGCTAGAGAGCAGTATCAGATCCATCTTTTGTAAAAACAGGGCCATCTCTTATCTGTCACTAGTGCTCTCAATTAATGCACTTTTATCAGTGGAGTATATGCCTTGTACCGATTTCATGGTGGTAGATTTTCCACGCAAAATGTAGCGTGTTCAATGGAGATTAACCCAAAAACCTTACTTGGGAAAAAACTGGTGCATTTGTTGACCACTTGATGGCATCACTCAGTTGCATGGAAGCTAAACCGCTTTGCCAGGGGAGCAGTTTTACTTTGTGCTTGGTGTGAGAGGAGTTTCGCGTTTTATTTCAGACTGTTGCGGACTGAAAAGAGCTATTAATGCGCTCCCATAAATTAAATGAAAGCCACATTTCAAGTTTTAATAACCGTTTTCCTTCTCTGTGGTGTATTACTTAGCATTTTGAAATAATCTGCATTAACGCAGGCGGAAGAGTGATCTAGATTGCTCCTCTTCCTGCTCCTGGTTAACTTTTCAAGGCTGGCAGCTAGTGGTTTAGTGGGTTGATACTGACACAAATCAATGTTGTTGTCACGCATCGAAATGTCTTTTTTGGTTGCCTTTCAATGGGAAATTACTTTAAACCTCCAATTGTTTCTAGGCAAAAGATTTATGCAGTTTTGTGTATTCACTCTATGTCCTATAAAATACAAGCATTTTGCAGGCTTCATACCGAAACTAGGTGGTCTGTCTGTGAGCGTGCAAGCCAACAATGACAGTTTACTGAAAATGCTGAACCAAGGGGGCAGTGGGGGAAACAAGGCACAGTGACTATCATTTAGAGATAAGAGACAGTTCTGGTAGTACCAGGGGGGCTCTGACAGTTTACACATGCGCAAAGCGCTTGGGGCTGGCCTGCTGAGAATTTTACTTAAGTTGGAGATTGACGTGTCCAGCTATAGGACTTTACCCATACAATTTACAAGTTTTTCAAAAAGAAAAAAATGTTTATCAACTGACTTGCCAGTCTTATTTCAGTTGCTAAGGTTCAGTTGCTAAGAAAAAACACCTAAGATACCCTTATCTTGTGTTTTCTAAGAAAAAAAAAAAGAGATAATGAAGGATGGAGAAAGAATTCAGAATAATTACCATTCAGGCTGGATGGTAATTATTCAGTTTTTCCAATATGTTACCTACTGTAATGGTTTTGGTTGGTGGTTATTAGGAGATTAATAAGCAAAAAAAAAAAAAAAAAAAAGACCCCATGGAGGGTTCACAATGGCAGTTCCACTGCTGGCAAATACTACGTCTCCTCCATAGTTGCACTATAAGGAAAAACTCAAGCCTGCTGCAGGTCAGCAGTGAGCTTCTCTATTTTTCATGGAGTTAGTGGTAGTCTGTGCCTCGCTGGCAGACTCTCGTCCACGCGTAAATGCTGATGATCCTGCTACAGGTTTACTTATATGTTTATTTTTTTTTTTTTAGCTTTGGCGCTGTAAGTCTGTAATTCTCGAGACCATGGCCCCAGGTTTTATCATTGTTGCCAATCACTTGTTAAAGACCTTACATCATACTTTACACAAGGGAAGGTGTCAGCATCTTGTCCACTGATGCTCTGGCAATATTGTGTGCGTGTGTCAGATTTTGAAGCTCTTCCTGAGCTCACGAGCTTGCAGGAGAAGGTGCATTTGGCTTCTTGGAACTGCAGAGAGCCATGTACTGATTTACTTTGAATTCTTCCCATTGTGGGTTTTGTGACTTCAGAAAAAGGGCACACACATGGAAGGAGGTTTGTGAGACCCTAGAAAACAGGGGTTTGAGGTAACGTTATGAAGTAACACCAGTTTGTGCTGTCTTTGGGTTGGGTACGTGGTTCTGTTTTTTTAAGTTTATATCACATTTCTGTGAAGTCCGGCAAGAATGTTACCTGCCTGAAGTACTCCAGGCCTGTTCAGTCCCCTTTGGTTCTCAGACTGGTTATTTATTTATTTTTATTTATAGCAAGAGGGCCTTGCAGTATTCATCAGCGATTCCATCTCTGTTTTGAATGGCAGGCAGGTTGCAGATGCTCTCCAAGGCCCTTCCTGCAATGCTTTATTATACATGGGGGATACTTTCATGATTCAAAATTCTCATTTGTGGTGGAAGACTTGGCATCACATCTGGGCTCTGAATGCTGGCAAGCGAGGGAACACAACTGCTGTCAGGAGCTATGGTGAGGCTGTGTCAGACAATCCCGTGGCTTCCAAAATAAACCACATCAAGGACTAAGGGATCTAAGAATGCCTGTGTCTTTGTCTCAGATCCAAAAGAGCTGTTTAAGTGACAGGGAGGAAATACTGTTCTCAAATGTTAGATCCAAAAAATGTACATGTCTATGTTGGGGTAGCTAGGGTGTTTGCATGCTTTGATTTTTGCATCAAACCTCAGTGAACTAATTGCGAATTTGCTTTCTTGTTTTAAGACGCATTTTGTTTTGATTGATGGTCTGTATAATGGTGTAAGAAGTACTCATCTTCACTACATATGAGGTGATACAGCAATAAAAGTGCAATGTAAAAATTCTTTGCTGTCTATGTTTGTAATCTTTCCTCTGTATTAACAGTTACTCCATGACAAGTAACCATAGCTTTATGTAAGGTTTTCAAGACAAAAATAATGAATTCTTAGTTCTTTGAAGAAACATAGTGTAAGTACAGACCATAAAGGTAAACAAAAGCCTACAGAAATGGAATGAAGAAAACATATCTATTGCTGAGTATCCAAAGGATGGACAACTGCATAGCAAGACGTTAGGTGCCAGTGACGCAAATTCATTATGAAATGCATTCCTCAGTTAATGAAAGAAGCTGAAGAGTAAGCAAACATCATAAAATGTAAAGTCAGGATAAAAATGTTCTTTGGGAAATCCCATTTAGTGAAGGATCATGTTGAGTGAGTGCTTAGATGAGTAATTTTGGTGTTGTCCTTAATATTCACCAACAGTAGGAGTGAATCTTTCTATAGGTCAATAGTTTTTCACAGAAACACTTCCAGTGATAAAATAATTCCATAATTTGGTCTGCCTGATGGACTGGTTTTGCACAAAAGCAAAATGTTTTAAAGGCCTTTTGAGGCCTAAAGAGAGGTAGAACGTAGATAGTTAATAGTCTTGTGCTGTTTGTCTGTGTGACTGAGTTAGCTGGAGGTTTGTGCCCTGACTTCATAGACGTTTCTTGTGTACTACAGTTTTTGTTGTGTTGATATATGACTGAAAATGCTCACTTCTCTGGTTTATGTTATTTTGGTTTTAGCTGAAGGAATTGTATCATTGTTCCTGTGTGATCTACTGTAGGTGATCCTGCTCTGGCAGGGAGGGTTGGACTAGATGATCTCTAGAGGTCCCTTCCACTGTGTGTGTGAATCATCCTCTTGATTTTGAAATATTGCTTGGTGGGCTGCAGTCTTTTTTCTGTCTATTGTCATCCTCTCTATCATCTCAGTGCTCCAGACAAACCTCTCAGAAGGACTTTTTCCCATTTAATTTAAGAATACCTCTATGGATGCGCTTCCCACAGACCTTACAACTTGACTGAAGATACAGATTATCAGCTTTCTAAATGGATATATTTTTATCTCCTAGCTTTTTGCTATTCTAGTGTTTCACCCTGAAGTTCTATGTATCTGTTTATATATAAATTGGCTAACAAACTGAATTGCTGATTAAATTTTGTACACATGAATAATACAATAGCTGTGTTTATTTGTATGTACCGCATGATATTCTGCATCTGCTTGCTAGGCCAGTTGGTAGATTTGCTAACTGTGCACTTTCAGCAGAATAAATTACAGGCTTTGATAATCTCATGGAATATTAGGATATAGGTTCCTGAATCAGACTGATTCCCCCCTTCCTGAATTTGCTGTGTTATCTGGAATTTGATATTTTAATGATAAAATGTTTTTTTCCCCTGCTGCTTTTCAGAGGTAAAGAATGTGAAAAATTAGTTTTCTGCCAGATTGACTGAGACAGTAGTACTAAGGCAAGCATGAACTCCATCTCATCCCACCAGGATGAGCAAACCTTTGAAACCGAATCACAAACAACTAAGTGCCAACTTTGTTAATCATTTCATGTTAGAGTACTGCACCAGGAATATCACATATATGTGGCTGAATTTCCATTTTCTTGCCAGATCTGAATTTCTTTTCCTTCATTTGCAAATCTTTCCAATTGAAAGGCAGCAACCTCTCAGTTTTCAAACAGTGAAATTTTTTTAAAATGTAGGTTGTCTGTGAATAGGATGGTTCTCCATTTGCAGTGCAGTAAAGATCTATTAAGGGTTAGTCAAACTGAAAAAGAAGGAAAAAAATCAGGTAAAAATAAAAAACAATTCAGAGAGGATTGTATAAAATATGATCAGATGGTGTCCAAAGTGGGTAGGACCAGTTATGGTGATACACAGTACCAAGAGACAGAAAGGCATTGAAGTTTGAAGAGACAGTGTGAATGCCAGTAGGTGGATATATTGTTAGATCCAAAATTATAGTGGCAGCTGGTCTACTGATAATTGTGGAAACAAAGGAACAAGTTTCTACCCTTTTCTGAATAATAGAAAACCACTGAAAGGGATACTGAGAGATGGTCGTATTGTCATGTTGCCAGGAGCAAGATAACAGTTTCTCTTGGAGTATTTTGATTCCCTGCAGTTTGGAGAGAGAGGGATTTAATTACAGAGAAATCTGAGCTAAAGCTCTTAATGCAAATATCCCTATGAAGATGGGGCCAAATCAGGACTTTGCCATCTGCACCTGTCTTCAGAAATAGGATGGCAATACACAAGGCAATGGTAGAAGAGTAAGACCTTAAAGATGATTGTAGTAAAGCAAAATTCTTGCATCATCTCATGTACCATGAGGAGTCCGACTGATTTAAAAGGTCATGTGGGTAAGGTATAGTCTGCAAAGTAATAGCTGCTCTTCCAGGCTTAAGTGTGGTCTTAATGGGTTATGACTGGAGTTAGGGACATGGGTCACAGAATGAGAGACATGTGTAGTATGTATTGCTATGATGTAAGAATCAAGTTAGACAAATGGATGTTAGAAGATGCTCAAAATATATTAACCTGTACTACATCTGCCAACATCATGACAGAGATGACACAGAAAAAATGAATGGAAACAATGATGGCAATAGATGGAGAAGAGAGCAGACAGCATCTTGTGAAACTCTGTAATGGAAATAACAGTTCAAGATGTAAAATGTCAAGCAGATGTGGAAAGAGGAGTTTCTGAAAAGAGACTTCAAAAGAATAGGTTAGGAGAGAGACTTCACTGAAGCAACTAAAAGCTGGATTAATCAGTAATTTGGGCAACCTCAGTGAAAACCAAGTATAAGCTTGAGAGATGGTTTGTTGATGGAGGCCAACACTGATGAACAACAGCCATGATGTAATTTAATCTGCTCAAATAGATGAACACAGATTTATTTATTTATTTTTTGAAGGCATGGTGATGTTCATGTTTCATCACATTATCATGCACTTTTCTTACTGTATGCTTTGTAGGATGTTGATGTCTTCTTAAAATGAAACCTGATGGCGATGAAGGCATTTTGGTACAGTAAACGCATAACTTGCTATTCGTATAACAGAGAGATCAGGAGGCAGGATTGCTAGAACACTCTGTCTTTTTAGCTGTGGTACAAATACTTTAAAGTATTATTTCTTGGAACTTATCTACGTAGATATATCTAGGGGATAAGCAAACATGAAAACATCTTAGTTGTAACAGTATGAAATTGTTGTAAGTGCAGTAGTTCAAGACCACTAAGGATCTCAAGGTGTTTTGATCCCCTTGCCCTTGTGTCAGCAGGTTGACACGAACCAAGGCACTTCAAATCTCTGTATTTCAGCTTTAAGAAATGAAAATGGGGCTCATGAAATTAATTGGCAAAAATTGCAGGTTCTTTTGAGTGCTTATGAAGCTGCAACTGACGCAGAGAATGGGTGATTTACTCGGTCACATAGGGATGCTCGATTGTTGATGAAAATACATCGCTTGTATGAAGTAAAAGAGAGCTACACATCTCTTCTTACGTCAGAGTTTTGATTGCAAGAATGTATAGGCATGTGGGGGGAAATACTAAAGAAATTGTTGCCAGAGTTTTCTTCTAGGGTTGTATAATCCTTGAACATTCTCTTGCTAAAAAATTTCAAGATGCCTTAAAGGTTAATGTTTTTTTTAAACTAATTGGAGTCTGTTATGTAGTTGTTCCCCATTGTGTTACTCATGTAGAAAGAAATACTTTCCTTGCTTATGTGCTAAAAGCTTATTCTCACCCTTCAGTATAATAAGTGTGGAGAGGTTGAACTACTTGGAATCCATTGTATTTTTATATAGTGAAAGTCTTCTATTAGGAATATGACACGTTCTGTTTCACATCCTGTAATTTGACTAAAGAAAGCAATTCAGAAAATATGAAACCTTTATTCCTTAGTCATTCCAGTTTTTTTTTATTGCCTGCTATACTATCTCAAAACAGAGAGGCAAGAAGAGATAACACTTACTATGTAGCATATGCTTTCAGGCAGAACATAATCAATTGAGAAAATATCAGAATGTAGAAGCACATGGACTAATTCTTCATTTTAACCCATTGACACAAACCATAAAACTGGGAAAATACCTCAACCGAAGCAGTCCTTGCTGAGATACTTCAGCTGTGTTGGGTGGTGGGCTGTACTGGGAGATAAGGGGGCCCATGTGCTGTGGTCTGTTGTATCTCTGGTCTTTCTGCTGCTAACAAGTGAGCAGCTTTTGATTAGTGTCAACTGCTGAATGAAGTTTTCTCTTGTTATACAACTGGTGATCAGCTTCATATTCCACAAATAAGCGACTCTCTGAATGCAGCCGCCCATCAGAAAGGGCTTTGTTTTTTCTCTCCTTCTGCCTGCTTTGCAAGTAAATTGTTCCTTCTGCAGACCCATGTGGCTTGCTTCTCTCACCCTCAGTGACAGCAAAGCTCGCTGGTTGGTGATCTCTGCAGGGGTTTATAGCTCAGCTCTGCTGTTCTCTCCCTCTGTTCCCACTTCTCTGTTCCCTCCCCTACTGTGACTAAATAAATTACCTGTATGACATGTTCGGTTTTCTCTGGCAAGAAGCCTGGGAAATCAAATCTGTTCCCGAACCTGGGTCTCCCATTTGGCAAATGTAATGCCTCCCTGCTGTTAAATCAGGTCAGCTCTCAGGAAAAACAAAGAACAATTTCATATAACTATAATCAACACAGAGTAAATTTAGATAATGCAGCTGACATACGTTTATTGTAAAGACCATCAAGGAAATAATTTTAAAAGCACTTCATCTTTCTCTGTTGCATTAGGATACATGTTGAATATTCTGTGCATAGAGAAGATCAAATATTTTCTTTCTGCTATCCCATATCAAAGTGAAATATATTTATTTTCTGTCTGGTCTAAGAAGATACTTGGAGCAACACTTCATTGGTTGCATTACAAACAATTTTATGTATTTAAATACTCTGGCTTTATGAAATAATTAGTGACAATTAATTGTTAATTACTATTAACTATTCATAACCTGTTCAGTCCCTTTGACTTTTTAGCCTCTGAGAGTGGAGATATATTTAAAAGTGTTCAGAGGATGCAAAATAATGCCTTTTAATACACTGTATTCCCTCTTCTACCTTTCCTCTCAGTCTGTTTCCACCAGAGACGTGAGGCGGCGGGTCGGTAACGGGGTGGCAGCGTGTCTCTCCAGCATTACTAGACCTGGCAGTCCCGCAGCGTGTCTCCTGCGTGGGCAGCTGGCTCTCTCGAGTGCGGGGGCTCACCTTGTACAGGGGAAGCACCCGTGCCAGCAGCCTCCCCTCTCCAGCTGGAAGCTGGATTTCCTGCCTGGGAGGGCTCTGAAGTACACCCCAGAGGCTCTTTTGTTTATCCAGTGCTGGATAAACCTGTCTGGCTTCATTATGGTGGGCTTCTGTCCCGGGGAAACAGAGTGGCTGTTTCCTTCAGGTAGGCCATGCTTGTGCAGGTGGCTGCTTAGGGACTGAAAGAGCTACTGAAACCCTGAGCGTGCCCCCAGCCCCCTTCAAGTGATGTGCCACATGCCCTGGGGTACCCTCAGGGCTGGTGCAGCTCTGACCTGCGAGTGCTCGCGGTGCTGATCTCCCGGGGGTCTTACGCGGTCTTATTGCCACCACCGCTGGCTGAATAGCTGCTGGGGCCTTGGCCGGAAATGTCTCCCAACCCCAGCTGAATACCAGGGGGCTTTCCTGGAGGAGTCCTGGGAAGAGCGAGCCGTGTGAGAGGCTGCCGGATGTCCTGGCCAGCAGAGCAGGGCTGCCCACCCTGCACAGCCTGTCTTCCAAACTCACCTACCGCTTCCCTCTCAGAAGCAGATGGGCTGAAATGTATACGCTGTGCTTAAGTGGTGCGTGCTTCTCCACATCTTTTTAAAGGCAGCTACAGTTATTAATAATTGTTTAGTCACTCATGAGTTGCCTTTGTTCTAATGAGTACCTTTGTTGTTTCTTTGTTGCTCTGAGACACACAGTGAATGTTTTTTCATCAATTTAAAAAATCCTTCAAAACTTTATTGTGTAAGACAAATCCTTGAAACTGCAATTGCTCTTCATTGTCTGAAGTCTTCACCCAACGTGCGCAACAAATCTGAAACGGTGAAAGCAGTGAAGAGGGTTTCAAAAGATGGGAGCTCAGGCTCCAGCTGGTACTGTAATATAAATCATCTCAGCTCTGTGTTGATGGCAAGGGTAAAGCCTGTCTAGTTCTCTTCTTGGCACCTAGGTTGGTCAAAGGAATGGCGGAGCCTGCTCTAACCCTGCTTTCTTTCTTGTCTTCTCCAGCCTGTGACCTGATGACCCTGGGGATCTTAGCCTTAGTGACGTCCACTGGTTGTGCCTCGGCCAACGCCCTGCAGTCCCTGACGGATGCCATGCACATCCCCCACCTTTTTGTACAGCGCAACACGGGGGGATCCCCACGCACAGCCTGCCACCTGAACCCCAGCCTGGAGGAGGAGGAGTACACGCTGGCCGCCCGGCCTCCGGTCCGCCTCAACGACGTTATGCTGAAACTGGTCACTGAGCTGCGATGGCAGAAGTTCATAGTGTTTTATGACAGCGATTATGGTAAGTACAGTGTCTGAAATTCTCTGCTTCAAATTGATTTCTTTTTAACCGGGAGCTGGAGAGGAAAATATAAAGGGAAGGGTGGAATATAACTTGCTGGGCTCTTCATTGACAAAGGGGAGAGTGTTTCAAGTGGACGCAGGTCTTTGGTTTGAAGGAAAGGTTGCTGTGAAAACTAGTTCTCAGACAAGCAGCAAAGTTGCTTAGCAACACCTACCAAGACAGACGAAGTTTGAATCATCTCACACTTTTTCAGTAAAATATTAATAAAGTGTTGACATTGATTGGCAGGGGTCATGTAGCAGTGCAAGGAAGTTCAACACGGCTTCTACCCATTCCCAGAAAACACTTTCTATCAGAGCTGAGTACTGTTCTCTTTAAAAATTAATTTTCACAGTAACTATTACCATTTCTTTTTTCACATGTTTTCTCACACTGTTCTCCATTTGGACTAAATTTCTCAGTGATATACTTCCTGGCATTAAACCAAAGTTAGAGTTAGCGTTTTCACTACATGTGATGCTTTTCTTTCAGCAAAACTTTGGCTTTAGGCTGAAACTTGAGGAAAAGGAGTCTCTGCCCAAGCAAAATTAGTACCTTACGATGAGTGTAAAGAATCAATGAAAAAATAAATCTTTCACTGTGCCAAGCTCTCAGAGTGAAAGAGAAATGCGGGCATAATTTTTTTTTTTTAATTCCCCCCTCCCCTTTCACTCAACTGGTATGAAGACTGTTCCATATGTTTAACTTGTAGTATCTTCAGCACTCTTGTGTTAGGATATAGGATCTGTAATGGGCAAAACAAATTTTTTACTCTGTGTTTTAAAACCCTGCAAAAACCTTTGGTTTAAAATGTGATGTGTAAGCTTTTGGTGTGGTAACTTACTATGACCAGAATACAAAAAAAGGAAATCAAGATTAAATTGCAGTGGGAAAAATGTTTTTTATGTGTATCTGTGCATGTAGTTTAGATTTCATACATCTTCCACAACTGCAAAGTAGATCTTTAATTGCATCCTTACTATATAGTGACAGATTTTCAGTGATGAATTAGAAAGAAACAGCAAAGGGTCCTGAGCTTGAATGACTTAGGAGTCTTGGGTGCAACTTTCTGTCCTCAGTTATTGAGGAAACAACATGTGGCATCTCTGATAGGCAGATTAGAGATGATGAAGGTGATTTTTAGTGGAAAATCTAAAACATAGAATTATTTTAAGCATAAGAAGGCTGCCATGATGGTTCTGGAGTTAATCTGCAGACACAAAAATCTGGCAAGCCAGTGAATAGACAGCCGTGTAATTACTGTCCCATGTAACATTTGACCAGTGAGTGCTTTGAAAGCAAAAGCCATAAGGTATGTGGTAGGTGTTCCTTTGGTGTCCTTTGGGGAGTGATGAGAAAGTTGCTGTTGTAGCAGAGGATTGGGTTTAAAAAGTTAAAATTATTTCTTTCATAGTTACTTTTGTTTCTCTTCTGCTGATGTATAGCTTTAAACTTCCCAAACTGCTTGAGCTGGGCAGCTTTCAGCCTGTGGGAATCCTAGTCCTGGTAACACCCTAGATGCTCTATGTACAAAATGCTGTCACCCATTTTCCCTGGTAGCAAACCTGGTTACTGAACTATGGAATCGCTTATTGCAGTTGTACATCTGTGTTTCTTTGCCTTCTTCTGCAAATGGTTAACATCTCGGTACCAAATAGTGAAAACCTTAATTCTCTGTAAATTCAGTTATGATCAAATTACACATTTCCATTTACTACAGACTGACCTTCAGTCTGTACCAGTAAGACAGACACTCAAATAGGGATGGAAAATTGCCACAGGCATTCTGCTCCTTCCAGTGGCGGGTGTGTTGTGTACTGCAGCTGCACACACGCTGTTTGCTCTCCTGTTCCTCTCAGATGTGACAACCATCTTCTACTCATTCTACTAGAAGGATTTTTTTTTTTTCCCCCGTAAGAATTTGGTTGGAGGAGTTTCCATCAAGAAGCCAACTGAACCTTGCCAGCTCTGGGCAGGCATTGTCGAAGAAGGGGATAAATAAACTAGTTCCCAGGATATCGCACGCTGAGCGCAAGAACAGCGGCCTGGCTTCCAGGGCATCTCCGTTGCCCTCGGTAGTTAGCTTCAGCGGTCATGCTGATGCATCTCCAGGAGCCCTTCCCAGCTCTGTGTGCAGGAGTTGGCTGCTGGCCGTGAGGAGAGAGGTCACTTGAAGAACACGTGTTTATGATTACGGAGAGTTTCCAGCACTGGGCCTTCTGTGGTTGACTGTAATAAATGGTCCTTCTCTACCTGCTCTCTGGAAGTTATACGATTCCCTTGGGTAATGTTTTAATTTGTCCATCTGCTGATCTCTAAAAAACAGCCAATCCCTTAGTGCCCTCCTTGTGGAAACTGTCAGGTTTTCTAAAGACAAAATAACATGGCACAGTTTCAAGTAGTCCCATGTTCATAGTAACTCTGTGCTATACTGGACCTGAAAATTATTTACCTCATGACTGACTTGTCCCTTATCAGACATACATTTTGGATTGTAATTTCTGCACTGTCTAAATTAAGAAAAAGTAACAGACTTGGCAATGACAAATACAGAGCAGGCACTGATTAGCTTAACAAGACCCTTCATATTGTTATACTTATGATAAAATAGGCCTTGTTTTACACTGAAGCCATGGATAGAAATCTGTATGCACAACTTCAGTGAAAGAAGATGGTCCTTTACAGTAAAATGTCTTAAATTCTGTAACAAGAAATGGAGAGATTTCCCAGGAAAGATGTGTAAGTTTAAGAAAAAGATTGTTAAATGGAAATGGTAGAAACAGGATACAAACTGTGGCATTCCACCTAATGTGAAACCACCTTTTAGATTTTGTCACTTGTGGTGAAGAAATGGATAATAGCTTGGTTCTGCAGAAATGACCTTTCACAGACCTGAGGCTTGATACTTCCAGCATTCAAACTCTTCTTGACGATACACTGTTCTCACCCTGATCAATAGCGGCGGAGGAAAGGTGAGCTGATACATGACCATACTGTTCTCTTGTGTTTGTGTAAGACAAGATAAGGGATACTGCGTGAGATACAGCTACTGCACCTTCATGACTCAGCCCTTGTTTTTCTGCTTCGCTCATTTATGGCTTGCGCATCATTTCAGAAGATGCACAGAAATCTACTTCCCATTGATCACAATGGGAGCTTTGTGCTGATGGACTGCTGCCTGACATGAAAATGATGGCTGGGCACTATAGCAGTTCACGTAAGTCATAGCTAACGTAAGACAAGTCTCCTCTCTTGATGGGCTGTGTAGACCTGCTGGAGCCGAAAGCCAGAATGAAACAGTCTGAGCCTTTTCTCTGTCCCTGCTGTTCTTTGCCATGTCATCTGGAGAAGGCTTGCTAGCCCCTCTGTGCTTCCCTTTCCCATCTGTGAAATGGAAAGAAAAATCTTCCTCCCACTGTGACTGGTGTTTGAAATTTCTTTAGAAATTCTTTAGGCCATGTAATTAAGCAACACGTTTGTGAATCGGGCAGTTCCAGTAAGAGCTCAAGGGACCAGGGTCATGTTAAATGCATTATTTCACTTTATGAAAATCCCATGACAAATCATGGAATTTGACATGAATTTTCTAGGGAAAAAAATTAACTTGACCCTAAGTTTGTTCATGGCCATCAGACGTTGCTCTGTGGAAATAGATCTACCCACCTGTTACAGAACCTGCAACAGAGGTCAGACCTGTTGTGTCATCCTAAATTGCTTCAGCCATGCTGATGTGTTTTGAATTGATTTTCCCTCTACAGGAGTATCTTTCGTGCCTGTACATACATGTGTAAAGGCCTGCTGGGAAGCTTAATGTTTTATTTTGCTGACCCCCTGGATGTAGAAGCATCAGTCATCATATTTTCTGATACAAAAATGGGTAGCATGGCAAGTTTTGTGAAGAATCTTACCAAGTTCTAAAGTGACTGTAGGTTAAGAGCAGTGGATGCTCCCCACAGTAAGTTGAAGCTAGGTAATAAACTGCTGGGAGTGTGCTTCTAGGGTGAGCAAATACAGAGATCTATGGTTAGATGAAGGATTTGAGGGAGAATTTTGGAAGCTGGGTATGAGAATGAAAACAATGAGGAATACCAAGTCTCATTTCTGAAGAGAAATATGAGTAATAGCTATGTTTTCACTAGATTAATCTTACTGTTGAAAAACACTTTGTCTCTGTGGTTGTATCAAGTCTCTCTGCTTTCCTGCATACGTGTGCACATACCCATATTCTACAAAAGACAAAATGTGGGTTTTTTATGGCTACATTTCATCAATGAAAATAGTATTAGACCTGTGAAAGGAAGCTGTAATATTTTATTCTTAGTTTTTGATGTAAATAAATAAGTGTTGTCTGGTTAAGAAGAGCTTTGTAAACTCTCTAAAAAAACTTTGTAAAAGTTTTACATGAGAAACAAGGACAAGAAGAATTTTGGACCTTTCAGATTTATCTATGGCGTTTTGTTCCTACAAGGAAAAAAAAAAACCCCAAAGCCACTCTTTATTTATTTATGAATTATTTAAAAATTTTTTTGAGCGTTTTTTATTATGGTCATCGATGCCACAATAATTTTGAATGCTTCCTGATGAATCCTGCTACATAGAAAGAACTTGGTTTTCAGTGTGATAAGTTTCCTGAGGAGTTTTGTTTTCTGCAGTAATTACATGGCAGTTTTATTTCTGAATCCTACCTGTCAAGGGCCTCACCTTGGATTGGATGTTACAGGAATTATGCTACCAATAGTTTTACAACTAGCTATTGATCCTGGAATGCTCTCTCCTTTGTAAATGTCCCTTTGTGTGGGCCACTACTCTTGCAATTATGTAATTTGCAAAAGAATATAGTAATCAAAATTGTAAAGTAAAGCACCTTACCTGCTTTACTTCTTCTTTAAGACTTCTTTTCTTCTTCTCAGTGGAATATAAGTTATGTTCTGCTTCCTGCATCGTTATTGCAGCTGTCAGACCAGCACTTCTGCATCACTAGGGCTGCCATATTTCTCTGCAGGCTTTTCCAGTGAGCATGCCTTGTTTAACACAAATACAGGGAATCTGGCACTTGAGAAGTGTTGAACCAACTGCGTTGGTATGTGTCTGTTCAGCAAATCTGACACTACCAGAAAGTGTTGAACTCCTTGTTCTGTGTGGTTGAGCTTTCATGCGTTTTTACATGTACTTGGCTTTTTCAGCTGGTTGGTGCATCCCAGCTGGAACTGTTGCAGAGAAACTTGATTTGGGATTGCTGTGTTTGCATAGTAAAATGTATAGAATTTAAGCAGCTAGCCAAAAGGAAATAAAACTTCTTTGTATGTAACACATCAATCTGCGACTTAGGGATGGAATCCTTGGACATCTCTGTCATTGATGCTGCTGTATAAGATGGTAAAGGGAATCGGCTGGGCTTAAACACCTTTTCATCCAACAAGGATCAGAAACCTCTCAGCATTTACGCAAATTCTGTATTTATGAATTTATGCAAATTCTGCAACATCTAGTTATTCATGTGTATCCAGGGATACTGGATGTCTAGACTCCAGACAAATATCTTCCATCTCTATCTGGAAAAACTGAAGGCTTTCCTGTGAAAACAGTGTGACTTGTAATATAAGGTATACCCTAATTTCTGCTTCAGGGAATGCCAGGAAAGAGAAAATTCAGCCAAGCTCTCCAAGTTCCATGGGGAGATTGTGAAGCCATGGAATAGAGGAAAAAAAAATTCACCTTTTGACTTTTACATTGAATTTGATCTGGGAGCTATTGAAGAAATGGCATTATGTGTTCCCATATGTATCCTTGAATCCCTCTTCTGACTGTAGCAGCACTTAAAGTAATTGGCCTTCCTAAATTAAGCATGGATTTTTGTCATTTTTGATAGTATTTTTTTATTTAGTAATGCATCACAGTATATAGGACTAAATGTGATTAAAGTAAGTCAATTTCACTTCAAATTATTACTTATAATTTAATTTTAGTATTTTGATTTTTAAGGTATAAGTAAGTCTGCTAATAGCAAAAGTAAGACTTTCCTCTCCCTAGGCCCCCCATAATTCTTAGCAGGGTGTGGGAGCAGGGGACAGAGGTTATTTTCCATAAAAGTGCTCTTCACTAAATACTTTCAGGGCAACGCCTGATGCGATGTACAAATGATCTTAAGATTATGGTCAAAGACTTTACTGTGACTGAGTGCTATCATAGCCTACCTGGAAGTTCAGTGGTAGTAGAAACCAGGCTTCGGGCAAGCAGTTTGGGCAGTTTCAGGCAACTTTTCTGACTCATAAATTCAAGGCAAGCTATGGAAATAATTTGAACCTTTCAAATTGTTGGGAGAATGTTTTGCAAAGACAGGATGCGAGCTCTTGTGAATCATTAAAAATGCTGTGAAGTGACACTTTCTAAACAGAAGGCTGGCGCTCTTGACTCAAAATAATTATTTTAAAAATAAGTTCACATTTTAAAAGACTTCAGAAGTAGATGTCTGGGGGCAAGCTCATGAAAAAATTAAATGAAAGGCTTCATTAGAAGCAGTTTTCCGTCAGTTTTTCAGCTCAGTCATCCGGTCAAGAGCGAATATTTATCTAGTCCTGAAGGCACTCATTGTGCATTCTTTACTGTCTCTTTTTCAACAAATTGTAACACTTTAGTGAACAGTCTCCAAGCTCAACTTTGCAGAAACTAGTGGCTATTGGTGACTCTTGTTTTTTTCCCCTTTATATTCTGAAACAGAGAAATGTTTCATAATACAGCACACACTGTCTAAAGAAAGTGCAAAGTTCAGCAGCCTGGAACCGGAGGGTGCAAATAAATTCATGTTGAACAGAGAGGTCTTTCAAAATTGTAGATTTCATCTGCAGAAGGTCCTAATTTCTTGAACTTTCTTTCCCTGACTGATGGTATTTTGAATCTCTTGACTTTTCAAGCCATGACATGAGGCTAAACTGTTTGTTCAGACCTGTGTGAATGACACGGAGAAATGTGAGGGTAATTTGGTGTATTTGAGCAGGGAATCTGAGGAACTAATTCCAAAAGGCAGTTTCTTTAGTTCACATTTGTTAGAGTGAATGTTATATATCCATTTAGAAGTTGTTCTATAAATGCGTAGCTGGAAGTTGAACTGCAGAAGGATAGAAGTCTGTGTCTGGAGGATGTAGGCAGGGCTTCAGGCAGTGACACCTACAGTTCTGAGAAAAATATACTCACGTATCCCAGTATGCAGTGAAAGTTCCCAGTCTCTATTGTCCTTCATGGAAAGCAGTAGGGGAGAGGGACGGAATATATATACACGCATATGTGCTCACGTGTCTCTAGGTATTGATTTCAAGGAAAGTGGTATAGGAGTGTGTGTGTATTTCCATATGTACCTGTGTGTATATGTTTGTGTGTAAATGTATGCATGAGTTCATATATGGAATCAAGGAAACCCATTTTCTCTGCTCCCTTCTTGCCTTTGCTCAGTCTCTCCTAGTAGTCTTTCTGATGCCACTTTAGGCAGGATTTCTTTGCCTGCCTTCCTGGATGGAAATGGTTTCTTTGTTGTTTTACCCAATTAAGAGTTGACATGGCTTCCCATCACTGCTCTGTGTTTTCCTTATTGAGACCAAAATCTCATTCCTTCTCCTTCTCACACTTGTATTTAGGTCCTGTGTTTTATTTATGTATTTTTTCCTATGGCTAAGCCTTTTTGTGGGGTTGCTGGCTTTCTTCAGCACCCTTTCCATAGGCTGAAGCTAGCGCATTGGCCAGGACTGTTCCTTTTCTCTGCTGGTCAGTGATAAACAGTGAATGAATGTAGTCTGAAGGATTCTTTTTTCTCTTCTGCTAGTAAAGCATAGTGACTGAGTACATTAGAGAAGAAATAACATTATTAGTCATTGTCTTCATAGAGGGATTAATCTTGAGGACCACAATGAATGTAAAACTCCTGAAATCTTTTTAAGGGAAAAGTATGGAAGGCAATGTAACTTTTATAGAGCCCTGAGGGTCAAAATGGTTTACTACATATTGTGTGCCTATCAACAAACATGTGCTATAACCAGTCCTGCATTGTATTTATAGGCTTGTGATATATTAATATATTTATGAAGTGGTAGACTACTGCATTTGTGTATGTATAGCGTAGCAAAATTATGATAGAGAACTAGCCTTTTATTCGACATCTGGGAACAGGAAAGATCCGATCCGTGCAATCCAAGACTGCATTTAAATGGAAAGCCATAATTTTTCAGTTTTCCTTCTTTTTCTTTTCTTTTTTCCTTCCTGAAAAGACAGGCTAGGATTGCAAAGAGTCTGCAACTGCAGTGACCTTTGTGGAATATGAAATAAGCATCATTCACACTGTGAATTAAAACAAGCACAAGGGCCGTTCTCCTAGCCCTCACAGAAATGCAAAAGAATCTTTTATTTTGTAACAGCAATCAGGAAAGCAAGATACTTTTTCTTAGCTGAAAAGCAGGGGACAATATCAAGAAGGGTAAGCAAAGCTTGATTGATTTTTCAGGTGGAGGTGAATGCAAACAAAGATAAGTAACGTAGTCTGCCTAGGAGGTTATTAAATCAAGTAGCGTTAGAAAATGAAGAAATGTGAATTCCTGTCAGTGAAATGCTCTTGGGATTCGTGCTGTACAAGTTTCCATTTTGATGCTCCCCGTCTTCAGGAAATAGTTGATATGAAACTGCAGAGACTCCCTCAACCTCAAAGCACTTGGAGTTGTCTGGGCTCAGAGCAGAACTGCAAGTTGTACACTTGGTCAGTTCTGGAGTCATCTGAGCTATACATTACCTTTATGAGTTTACATCAATCTATTCATTTAATGAGGTTCTTTTATCGTAGCATCTGAGCAATTTACAGTGTAAATTACAGTGTAAATTTTATAGTGTAAATCCTACAAGATAAGGTAGCTGTGCTTGTTCCATTAATTGCAGAGATATGGGGAGTGTTGGACCGCTAAGACAGTTGTATGACTATAGACTAGGCATCTTCCTTTGATTTTAGTGAGCTTCTGAAACTTGTTTTTTAATGTCTAGCTAGCTGTCCACAGCTACGCAAGGGTTCCATCCCAGCCAGAGGCATGCAAAGGAGGCAGAGTTTTCCTCTTCCTTAAATTGTGACGTGTAGGCTTTTTATGCCTTCTGCGTTTACGTTCTGGTGTATTTAATGTTTAGATCTGCTTTGGGAGTTATTTTAAAAGTTACTTCAATCATTTTAGAAGCAAATGCATCATTAAACTGTGAAGAATTAAATAAAAAGCAGAGGAAAAAAGCTTCACAATTTGGATTATTCAGAGTCAGAACCCATTAGGAATGTAATCTGGATGTCTGATTTTCATTGGAGAGTGATTTAATATTCATCATGTTGTTACAGCATTTGTTTAAATGGAAATAATGCATTATTTTTTGTGTACAAATTAAGTAAATAGGATTAATCTCATTACTGGGGAACATTGAGTCCTACAGAGATCCTTTTTAATATTGGGTATTTTGTTTTCATATCTCTTGCTTTAGTAATCAAGAAGCAAATAGGCTGTTTCTAACAAAAACATATGTGTTTTGTGAATTGTGGAGAGCTTCAAGAGAGAGATGAAAATTGAGTGGGGACATCCCTTGCAATAATTTCATTGATGACTCCCTGCAATGGGGGAGCTCAGTAACACTATTTGGAGGCAGTAGTTCATCAGTTTGGAAGGCCTTATGGGGTCAGGAACTACTAACAATCCCCATTTCCCAACAGCCTATCTCATCTACCAGTAAGAATCAAACCTTTGCCTGGATAAATCTTCAGCTGTCATAGAGCAGACTTGGAAAGGAATTTGGGATAGTAATTCAGCTCCGGTATATATTATGGCTGGCTTGAATTTCATTTCCAATGTTATTGTGATTTCCTCTGGTTTGCCTCTGGCCATCATTTGCTTGTATCATCAGCAGAGTATCTTCCTGGCAAAGCACCCATGCAGAGTGAGGAAAAGAGAGAAACTGTGCCATGCAAGAACGGTTGTTATGATTATTCCAAAATACCAAGAAATGTTCAGTCCTTGAAATGCAGAATACGTTCCTTGCGTAACAGACCATAACCCAGAGATCTCCTTTATCCTAATGCCAACTCCGCAGTGATTTAGAAAGACATTTTGCTTTGGCCCACTGATATTAATATTTGACATTGCCATTAACAGGAATTAAGATATGTCTTGTCTTCCAAAAGACGTAACATCAAGGGAAATTTGTTAAGAAAGGAATAAGCCATTAACTAGAACCAACACTTCTCTGTAATCACCATTATCTTTCAAATGACAGAATCTTTATGGAAAGGAACTGTCTGTTTTCCATTTATTTTTGTCATTAAGAATATGAATCACCCCTGCTGTGGAACAATAATTAAAGGTCAAATTCTGGCATTGTGTTCATAAGTCAGCGCAGCCTGAGCACCAACACCTAACTGGATACCCCACCAGGCACTTGTGGTGTAATAGAAATCCTGTTGGCTGAAGGAACAGCAGTGTGCTTTCATTTTGAGTGAAGATCTTCCCCGTTGCTCTGCATTAAGGATGCTGTGTTATGATTACCTTTTATGGAAGTATATATAACCTCCTCAAATTAAAAAAAAAAAAATAGCGTAGACTGCAGATATTTGACTCCAAATGGCAGTCCCTGTGCCCAAGCTGCATTCTCTCTCCCTTTAGCAAGTGGTATTTGATAACATACTCTCTGCTGTACAAAGTAGTATCTGGGGGACTCTTTATGGTGGTTTTTACTGTTATTCTCTTCCATCTTGAGCAGCCACGTAAGTCCGGACAAGCTGTAATAAAGTGAAACAACATATTATGAAATTAAAAGAGGAGTAACAAGGGCAGCCTTGCAGTGGGAAGGTTGGGAGGCAGTGAAAGTGCAACACTTTAAATGTTGGCCGATTAGTGGGGTTGAGTGAGTACTGATGACAGATGCATTTACATATTCTTTCTCTCAAATCCTACTTGCACCACTGGTAAGGAACAAAATTACAAAGCATGGTAAAAGAAGGGGTTGGAACCCCAGAGACAAGTGAGTTTGGCAAGTACAGAACCCTCTCAGCAACCACAAACCGGCCACGGGGAGACGTTACATTGCTGTAATGGCAGTAGTGTCACTAGGAGACGGAAACCCTTTTTTGATGGAGTCTCAGACTGTTCTCTTCCTGCTCGAGCTTATATCTGTGCCCCTTTTGGTACTGCTCTCCCTTTCTTCAGCACTTCTGTGCCTCCTGTCCATCCTCATATGCAGAACAGAAGCAGACCCTGTAGTTGCAGGCTTTTCCATAGTATCCAGCAGTACTCTTTCTGTATGGATTACTATAATTTAGCCAGTTCACTTTGGATCTGATATACTTACTCCTGCTGTTCAACAGTAACAGACAGAAAATTGGCTAATTAGCAATAATAGAAATCTTGAATGTTTTTGGTTATGTCAGAGAACATAAAGCATTCAGGGCCTCTTCAGGCAGTTGCATCAGAAAATCATTAGATGGCTCGTTACATGATGTGATTGAAAAAACTTACTAGAATTAAGTGGTAACAGGGTAACCTATGAAGTTAGAGATTTGACTGCTTCCCTTTTTGGGCTTAGTTCATGCATTGAAGGTGATAAAAGGGCTTCATTTCACTATGTCAGAAACTTCATTGCACTACATTAAAATAAAAACAAAAAAAAAAAACAACAAAAAATTGTAAAACTAACTAGAAGCTTAGTTTTTGGGGAGTAGGAGAGAAGAAAGTTTGTTTTGTCATCCAAGATATATTTTCTTGTTCAAGGTAAAGAATCTGGATTTGGGTGAGTTTAAATAATGAAGAATAAAGACAAAAAATTTAGTACCACCTTTTTCAGTGAAAGGACAAGTACATGACTCTCTAATTATGCAAGAACTGATGTACCAGTAAAACTTTGAGTGAATAATCTCCTTGAAATCCAGATATAAATGAGTAATCACAGGAAGGGAGTTGGAGAATTTATAGCTGCTCTGAAATACTCAGAATGACTCCTGAGTTTGAATCCCTCTGTAAAAGGTCTGCCTGATGTAAGGAAACACCTGCGTGAGGCACATTTGAGCAACACAGCCTGGTACCATTCACGCCAGGAAAGCCATGAAACTGTATCGGCTCCTGGCCTTTGCTGAACACATGCATGTGCCAAGTGCTCTATCTTTAGACCAGATAGAGGGACTGTAAAGGCTAATATAATCTCAAATTGAAAAACCTATAACGGTTTGCAGAATGGGCTGTCTACGTCTGTGCAAGGACTGAATTGTTCTGTCTTGAATTTTACTTGGTTCCTGAAAAAAAAATACAGCTTCTGTGATTGCACACTGTACGTGTGAGATATCTGCCAATCTGCTTGTGTCCTGAATAATTTTGGTGGTGTTGACCGATGAAGAGAGAGCTCTAAATTGCTGCTATGTAAAAGGTTGCACTGTGAACTCAATTACGAATTATTAGACAGCAAAGCATCAACTTGGGAGCAGCAGGTGCTCAGTTAGGTTTGACTTCGGGGAATCACAAAAAAAAAGGGTCTTATAGAAGATTCAAGGGTGCCAAAAGCTTTAATCAGACATTATTCAACATGGTAACCTGACCATCACACAAAGTCACAGCACTCATGGCTGCCATTGCTCAGGAAAGGGTTTGTTTCTGATGTTCCAGTGTTTAATCCCTTTTGTGTGTTAATTAACCTCTTGTGTTTCCTCTTCCCCAGCTGCTGTCAGGAAGACTCATTGTTATTCTTAAATTGTGTAATGGATTGGGATGGACTAAACCATCTCTAAAATGGTTCTAAAACCCTCGCTTTACAGTAGTCATTGTACTGTCTTAGGATCTGCCACAAAGTTTTTAATTTAGTCATGGTTAATGTAACATCTACCTTTTTCCTGTTCACTTTTTATTTAACTCCTCTGAAGGTGGCCTTTTCCATTGCTTGGGCCTTTGTGAAGTTTATTCTTCTGTGCACTGCAGCCGTTAATCAGATTACAGCAAAACCAGACAAATTTGAGACCCTTCTGCTGCAGAAGGGCTGGCAGTGCCACCTCAGGCGAAGGAAAATCCTTTCAAAACTAATAATCATCTGAGGCAGAGGAGGGTATTTGAGAAGCTCTGACCCTTTGCAGGAGATGAGTGCATTTTCATTGCAGGTTTTTAATATTAATGTAGGAAGAAAGATTACCCTTGCTATCTAGCAAAACAATAGCTAATTAGATCTGTGTTTCTTAATAACAATGAAAGCTTAAGTGTTAGAACATCAGGAGAACCATCTGGGGATTCTGAATGATTGTTTAGAAAACAAAAAGCATGGTTGAATTTCCTCTTACTTCTGGTCACTGCTGTTTTTCAAGTATTGCTCCAGCAGAATCTATAGGGACATTTTTTTGTCATGGATTTATTAGCAAATTAGGAGGTAAGAATACCTATGGGTTTTGTGTGTAAATGTGAGTGATTTCGGAGATGTTTAGATCAATGTGTTGCTGAAAGTCCTTATTTACGTTTCCCACCTAACTAAGAAAGAAATTCCTTGTTTCAAATGCTGCTATGAGGAATTAATATTGATTTGGGTATTCTCTTTAGCAAAACATGCTAACAAAAATTAGCAGCTAAATGGTGGTTTGGTGGGTTTTTTTACCTTAATAATGATTTAAAGATTGGAGATTGGCAAGCAAAAGGAGACCTGTGGGGATATATGCAAATAGCTTTGTTTCCCATATGTCTTGGGTGGGAGGATGGTTGATTTTTATTTAGCTAATTCCTTATGTGCTAAAGAGATGTTTTGTTAGAGGAAAGTATCCTTTTTAAATTATTTTAAGGAAAAAGGAAAGACTCTGATGATAATGATGTGAAAGAAGGATTTTATACATTTACTGTTTATTGCTGCTAATTACTGGGGTAATTGTATAGAGATGCCAATGTGTGATGTTAATTCCTAGTTTGTTTATTTTGAAACATGTAGATGCATCCACAAGCAAGTTTTTCATTAGGAAATCTTGTGTAGTACATAGCCATGTTTTCAGACACCAGAATCTCCCTAAGACAGCCTGTCTTATTGTTGGGCATCTCTTACAGAACTTGACTTATTGATATGAAATGTCAAACGTTTCAACCAAAGTAGAGCCACAATATTCCTTAAACTTAAATACCACAGAAGCTAGCAAGGTGCTTCATCTCTCTGCTTTGAGCTTTATTTAATTTCTGAGGAGATGTTTTTGGAGGTCCAATGGCAGGGAGATGACCAAGTTTCATTGGCTTTTAACGTCATCTAAGTGCTTGCTCCAGTGAATATTTTGCCTTTTGAATATGTTTTTACTAAGACCTTTTTAACAAATGTTTCAAACCAAAATTTTACTGGAATTTAATGGAATCTTCCATATACCAGTGAAATGTCTTGTGAGACTGCAGGTCCTCATGGAGAAGGATTTATATGTAATTCTACCAACCATGTTCACATGTAGGTGTCCTCATTGGTCATGTTAATTCTGGAGCCAATCAGTTAATGAGGCTTTAATGCACCTTGTTCTTATCAACCAGAGTAGTTTGAACCTGGCCTTCACCAGTCAGGTTTACATGCATGGCCCATAACCTTCCAGTTACCTCATGGCTTGTAGCAGCCTTAAATCTAATGCGAAGGCCAAGCAGTGTTCAAGTCCCTCTTGTTGAGGCTTTTCCACAGCTGTTCTGTTGTTCCAAAATGTTTAGACCTTGGGTATGGGGGGGTGGGGAGGAGGGTTTAGATTTGTTTGGGTTTTTTTAAAAGTGGTAAATATTTATCATGAAGGAAACTGATAGTTTTGATGAGGATTGAGCTGAAGTCCAGATGCTAAAGCTTCTTATTTAAATGGTAGTAACGGAAGCCAACCTAAAATCCAGCTCATACTTTTCAACCAAAACTCTTGTGAATTCTTACTTTTAGGGAAAAGGTGGCGTGGAGCTACTTAATCATCAGTTTTGAAAAGAAACTCTGACCATTACTTCGTAAGGGGTTGTATCTGTTAGCATTCCTGTTCGAGAAGCCTCTTCCTCCTCTCTTTGACTCTTTGACCTGAAGTGCTTAATAAGGCAAGGGATTATTGAACCCATGGTTGTGTTTTTTCCAAAGTACAAGCAGCAGGAGGGGCCCCGCTATACTCACAGGCAGTTTTGTTCTTTTTATTTTAAGGGTGAGGAAGTTAGATCAGTATTTAAGTTATAAGTGGCTTCTGTGTTCATTTGTGGTTCAGCTGACAGCCGTGCACTTTGCAGTGAGCGTGTCTATTTAAGGTACAGTCTTTGTCTCTCCGTTTGCTCCGCACGGCAATGGGGAATGGAGCCGCCCCTATTAGAAGTAATTGGCGAGCAGCCGTAACTATTGTCACACTGTGCAGCGAGGCTTATATCTCACTTTAGTTGCTGAGGCTGCATGTCAGAGCCTTCAAAATGATCTGCCTTTCTGCCTTTGTGATCACACATTGCTTCAGAGGCTTCTCTTGAATATAGATCTTGCGGAGCGTGCTACGGTTTTCTCCTCCTTCCACTTGCGAGCTTTTCCTCCTGACATGAAAAGTTACGGAGTCATTTGGGAAACATTAATCAGGAGGCTAATCAGGAGCTGGTTGTCTTCCTTGCCCTGCAGTCTTCACAATTAGGGACATGCCTCTTTGATAGCGGCTGCTTGTACTGTGACACAGCAGCTAACAAAGCAGAGCCAGCTTTTTGAGGAAGCGCTGTTGATTTTGCATGTCTGTCCTTACAGCGAGCCACCTGTCACTGAGACTAATTGGTAACGTTTGAGGATCCGTAAGGGGTAGGAGAAAAATGGGGTAAACCCATACGCACACAGCACCCATGAACATATGTGTTTAGGCTACCTCAAAGGGTGCATTTCTGTGTTTGTATTCATGTCCTCGTGCTGCATCTAAGTGTGTAATACATATGTCATTGCTTGTATGCACACAGATACAGAGCAATACGTACAAATGTGTACGCGTCCTTGTAAACAAAGAGTAAAGGCAGTTTGTGCTTATGTTGATGAACATCAGTTACCTGGAGTCTGCAATCAGAAATTTAGCTTTAAATAAAGAGGTAGCGTAGGAAAAAGTCGTATGAATAGTAGTTTGGTTTGGTGTCATTTAGACCTATTGAAAAAGATTACTCTTCTGGGGGAAAAAAAATGCAGATTTCTTTTTTTGCAAATCCTAGCTTTCCAGGTTCCCAAATAAGTTGGTGTTACAAAGTTGGATGTGTGATACTCAGTCCTTATAGGAACGTCTCTTTGCTGAAACTCTGTACGCTTTCTTGTGCTAGTTCCTTTGTGTGCACACAGGACAGATGTTTGCTATGTGTACCATCTTCACAAGTGGACGAGGTGAAAAAAACAGCACAAAACCCCCTGGAGAGTAGTGCTTGTTTTTGTTAGCGCTATAAAGCTTTTCAAGTTGCAACTTTGTTTCCATGTAGCTCTGGTAGATTGCTTTACCATTCTGCTTTCCAGATTGTTTGTTGTGTTTGGCCTTTCCTGGAGAGGAAGTTATTTTGGTAAGGCCATGCAGTGTAGGTAATGTTGTGTTGATTCACGAGCATGAAGTATCTGGCCAACCCAGCGGAGTTTGTGTGTTTACGTACTGTGAGCTGACTACCTCCTACGATTTTCTTCTGTTCTTGGTTTTTTTCCCATCTGTGTCTCTCGTATATGAAGTGGAAAAAACTATGATTTCCCTCATACAGCAATGGTGTATGCCAAGCACTTGGTTAAGAGGGGCTTCCCAAAGTAATACAGACCTGATGTTGCTGTCTTCACCGTACAGTGAGTGTATGAAGTTTCTTCTCCCTGACTTATAGTACAGACAACACTGTTATTAACCCATGATAGGAAGTGGGTAGGGCAAGGAAGTCTGTTACCTTAATTAGCATTCATGCTTGGACTTTGCTGAGGACTTCTGAAAACTCCATCTGATAGATGTGGTATTTGAAGCTAGCTCCGTGCTTATTATAATTAAAGTCAGGCAAGCTGATAAATATTGGAAATGGTTGGCTGTAAATCCTGATGGTAGTCAAGGTAAAATATGTTGTAACCTACATGATACTGAAGTAAAATTAACTGAAATGCTTTTCTCAAGGTTAAATTCAACTTCTTTTCAGAGATTAACATATGCCCTATGTGAAATTCAAAGATAAAAAATAAAATGCGATGTGAAGATATTAGAAAGTTGTGAGGTAGTAGAATATTTTAGTGTGTATTTAATCACATTTTGAAGGATGTCCACCTGAATGTCTCTAAATTAGAAGAATAGGTGCTTGGGAGACAATCCACCTATGAAGAGACATTGCCTTGCTGTGCTGGTCTTCTCTTTAAAGCAGGTTTGTTTACTGCTAGGAAAGTTAAAGCAAAGAAGATAATAAAGCTCCCCCCCCCATGATTTTCTTTCTGGCATGTGCAGTGCTTCATATCACTATTAAGGCAGCTGACAAAAAGTATACAGGCCAGCATAGACATAATAAATAGAACGAAGATGGCTAAGCTAGTTCCCACCCCCAAGACATTTTGATAATTGAGAGCTTGTTTCTGCTACCCAATGTGCATTAAACGGGCAATAATTGCAGATGCTCAGTCCTATCATGCTGTATTAATTTTGAGTTCACACTGTATTGGTCTCTGTTTCATTGCACTCAGACACTTATATGGCAGACATTATGACTGGAAGGTAATTCTGCTTAAGATAATACTCTTTTTCTCTAATGTCCTTGTATACTGATGATTGAAAGTTTAATATGTTTACACAAAGAGGTTTCCTGCATAAAAGTGATTATGTTTTCTTTTGAGAATGGGACTTGTTTAGACAGCAAATATTTAATTAATCTTCCTATTTTCTGCTCGTGATTGAAGATTTTTTAATAGAAGGCATCTATTAGTGAAAGAAGTGAAGAAGGACAGCAGGAGAGTAGGGTTTGTTTTTGGGTGGTGGGGAAGTGTTATTAAGAGTGTATCTGCATAGGGGATTGTTTCATAATTCTCTGAAGGATAATTTGTTAGGATCTTTTGAATAATGTTATGCCTGGACAGTGGGGAGTAGTGCCTGTCCCTTGGGAGTGAAAGGGCTCTGCCACCACTGACAGTGCTCCGCTTTGTGCTGCCATGATGGAGAAGGGGTTGAGCATCAGGAGGGATTTGGTTTTGTGTCGTATCAGAAGGCTCCGGAAGGAGTGCTAGCAAGCCCAAATAGCAGAGACCAGATCACAGTAGAATAACTCTAGATCATGGTAAAGAAAGTATCTTTCCTACAGCTCTTCTCTCCTCTGTCACAGGACATTATGAGTTACAGGTTCAATATAAATTGATCACGCAAATGGAATCAGTCCATTTCCACTTTGGCAGTGGTAGCCAGCCATGAAGACAGCCTGGGTTTTGGGATGTGTGTGGGACAGTTCTCTGCACCTACTAGTGGTTTCTTGCAGGGGAGGGCTGATGAGAAAACACCTACAGTTTATTTCAGAATAATTTGCATCTTGGTCATTTCTAGGCTGCAAAATGCTCTAAAAACTGTTACTATTTTTCTTTCACGAAAGTGAGAAAACAGTTTTTGCTAGTAATTCCTGCCCACCAGAAATACAGAGACAGTAGGATCTTGAGACATTAGCAAAGAGCAGAAACTCCAGAAATGCTGCTTTTGTTGTGACAAGACAACCTGCTGACAATAAGCATTTGGGGCAGTTGGCCCTGTTTGCTCCATGAAAAAATGGAGCAAAAGTTAATACCTTGATCATGAGTTCAAAATATAAAACTGTTTTTGCTTTACCTAGTTTTTATTTCCTTTTGGAACATTTTAAATTAGTTTTGTCAGTGTATACAATAAAATGCTACAATATATAAATGTTTTTGGTTTTATATATATATATAGTCATCTTTAGAGGTAAATATTATTCCTCTTGCATATGTGTCTTTCTGGAAAACATTTATGAGAAAAGGGCCAAATTAATTTAAGATTAAGATGCTTTTTTGGATGTTGATCTTTCCAGAACAGCAGTAATGACCAGAGTGATGTTTTGAAGGCAGGCATTTGCCTCCAGAGCTTTTCTGTTTTTCCAAATACATTGAATAAATGAAAAGTAAATGGAAAATGTTTATTTTTATCTCTGGAATTATTCTTCTCTAGTTTTCTGTTTGTTGACGGGCAGGCACTTTGTATTTCATTACTGCACAGCTTCAGTCACCACATTGATCTTTATATTAAACAGGCACTTAGTGCAAACTTTACCAACATTTGACATATTTTTCTTTGCTTTTAACCCTTGTATTTATTGAAGAGCCCTTTCAGCACATCAAATCCTACAGCCTTATTATGTTTGCAAGTTCTACAGTACTAATAAAATGGAACTAATCTCCAGCCTTAGAAACACAACACTGTTGATAAGCTTTTTAGGGGTCTTAGTTCAGCTAGACTGCTAGATCCGAGACCTCATTGCTGTCTTACTCTTTTTTAAGTAGAAATTTCTCCTCTCTTCAGTGAAGCGTTCATGAAAGATGACTTAAACCTAAGCACTGTTTCCTTTCTACAGATTTGTCACTATATTTCTGCCCAGTTTGCAATATTTGCCACTTAAAAAATAATTCTAAGAATTATGAAAATGTATTTTCTTTGCATCAAGTATTTGTTGCCACTTTGGAGATTCTAACTTAAGTTGTCTGAATCAGTTATTAGCATTGACTAGAAATTAACAAAGGGCATTGACTAAAAAGGATTATTTTGTCCTTTCTCTTCCAATTTTACAAATTATTTTAAATTTGCTTTAGCTCAAAAATGCTATCAATTCTTTTAATTTTTCAGTTTTTCAATTAGTTGTAAATCCTGTTGAAGTTAGATAGCCACATAGATGTCCTTTAAAAGTGTGTTTGAAGAATGCTTGATTATTTATATGTACGTGCACAGG
Source organism: Eurypyga helias (assembly GCF_000690775.1). NCBI lineage: Eukaryota > Metazoa > Chordata > Aves > Eurypygiformes > Eurypygidae > Eurypyga > Eurypyga helias. The sequence continues at coordinate 111,033 of NW_010245501.1, read as the reverse complement.
CGTGTGAATGTGTTTGAAAATAACACAATTTGACATGTGTCTTAAATTTATTCTCATATTTTATATATTTATCAGAAACTCTAGGCCTTTATACACTACTAGGAAAAACTTATGTAGACCTTTTTTTTCTTTAGTGGTTATGTTTGTTTCATCTGTGGAAACAAGTAATACAGTGATAGCAGCTTCAAAACTATCCTAAGATGTTTGGAGAGATTGATTTATCCATAACCATAACACAGAATCCAAAGTTGTGGACTGAGTCTTTCGACTGTGTGCTTATGACTATAATAGAGCACATTATTGAGGCTAGTAGCCATCTTCCCATCGGTCTTTGTTAACCTGTTGTCGATGAGATCATTCAGCAGTGGATTCCTTGACAGTTGTTAAATTATGGTGTAAATGGATGTAACTTATTGCCGGAGAGAGAATGAAAGATCACCTAATATTTTCTCTCTCTAGAGGGTCACATCTAGAGGGGTCAGTCTGCATTTGCTTTTGAAACCAATGTGTGTTTCAGTATATCATCTGCCACATAATTTCAGATCAGATTTGTGGGGTTGTTTTTCACCATGTCAGGTTGCACCACGTTCTGCTTCAAGCTGACAGTAAGCAGCGTTACGGGATTTAACATGACTTGACATAGCACAAATTCAAATTCAGTCAGAGAGCGCCTACTGTAGCCTTTATGGGGCGATTCAACAGGCCAATGAGCTATAGATTTCATAGGCCGCTTTGCTCGCAAAGTGCACTCTGCAAGTTGGGCTGGAAAATGCATGCTCTTGTTTCTGGTTGCATCTTCTGCAATAATCTACCAAGATATGAAAATACAGTTATGTTACTGGCAGATACCTGTTGGATTTAACAATGGTTGGAAGCTGTCTCCACTTGCCTCTGCAAAAATAATCAACACATATAATCAGCAAAGAACAAGTATTTGTATATTAAACTACAATAATGCCTAATCCTTTCACAGAATCACTAAGGTTGGAAAAGCCCTATAAGATCATCCAGTTCAACCACCAACCCAACACTACCGCACCCCCTAGACCATGTCCTCAAGTGCCGCATCTACATGCTCCTTGAACATCTCCAGGGACGGTGACCCCAGCACTTCCCTGGGCAGCCTGTTCCAATGCCTGACCACTCTCCCAGTGAAGAATTTTTTCCTAATATCCAGTCTAACCTCCCCGACTCAACTTGAGGCCATTTCCTCTTGTCCTGTCACCAGTTACCTGGGAGAACAGGCCAGTACTTCGAATATGTTTAATATGTATCAAAGCAAACAAACAATAACCAAATCACCAAACATAGTAAGCACAGAGAAAGTATTAGAGTAAGTATGGCAGGATGTTGAAAAGAGTGGGCTAAAGAGCTGCCTGGGATGTTGTCTGCACTATGAGATAGAATTATTATTACCATATCAACAGGGCTGTGTTCTGTAGTTCCTTAAAACCGTTTGGAACTGAATTCTACATTGCATTGCTAATTAGCAGAGGGAAGCATTTGATGAAGAAATAAAAGTAATGTCAAAACTTAGTGTGTAGAATATAGCATTATAAGAATCCATGTAAACGGATAAGAATCCATGTAAACGGACTATTTTTTGGCTCTCACGTGTTGTGTCACGTTCTACAGATTACCTGTTTTACTCATCTGCTTTAGCATCAGCATTAGCTGTCGAAGCTAGTCTGCCAGTACTGTGGAAACTGAATCAAATCAGAGTTGAGCTTTCTAGCAGTAATGCAGTACGAATACTTTTAATGATTCTGTGGAACCTCTATATATGTTGTAATTTCTGCACTGAGGTAGTGAGGTGCTGTACAAGGCACGTTATCTGAAAGAAGCCCCAGGAAATCTCAAGTTTTCACTCTGTATTTACGTACTCATTTTCAACTGGCACTCTGGACCTGAGTACTAAGGTGACATGCTGAAGTGATTTTGTTTTGGGGTGATACAACGCTATTAGCATCCTTAATTTTCATGCCTACACATCAGTAGATTTTGAGAGAAGACATTCAGGAGAACTTATAGTTGTGAAATGAGTGGCAATAATTTCTTCTGAAGAATATTTTGACTGCCTTTCCTCTACAAAACGTGTGTGTTCTTACATACAGTCTGAGGGAACACGGAATCCCGGAAGTATCTTGGCCTTTCAGGGAAGGGCAGAAAGGGGGGAAGCTCCTCTAATTAGTGTAAAAAAGTATACTGATAGAAAATACAAAATACAAGCTTGCCCATCTTTCCCACTGATTTGTTAGGGTGCAGGAGAAAATGGAGTAAACTCGGGGCTTTTTACAAAGTTATTTTTTGGATGGCCTGTAGTCAAAAACTATTTCATTGGAAGACGTGTGTTTTAACATAGTAATTACTAGTCACTTGCTGAGACTGATTATACTGTGAAGGAGCAGCCTAAAGGCCCAAGGGGAATTACATGAATCAGGAGGAAAAGTTGTCAGCCACCCGTGCAATCACCAGAAATGGAGAAAATTTTTACACAATAAGAGGTACAATTGTGCTTTAAGGAACCAGAAGCCAAAGAACTGTCAGCCTGAAAGGCAGCAGGAAGCATGCTGTGAGGAGCTACTCCTGGAAATCAGCCCTTCTCTCCATCTTAATAAAGCCATGGGTCAGCTGAAGAATGCCTCAAATGAAACTGGGTGTTAAAATCGGTGGTTACTCAGACTTATTTATTTATATATATATATATTTAAAACCCAGTGGAAAAACTAGTTTGAATTGGTAAATTAATTATAATACAGGTTTTTTGCATGGCTGGGGAAGGGTCTATGTTTCTAGAAATACAATTTGGAGTGGGATTTGTTTGTATTACAGCTTTTGAAGGCATGCCTAACTTTTTATGTGATTAGTTCAGATACCAACCACAAATAAAAGCTTACCAGGTCTAAGCACCCTGTTGCTTAAGTGCAGTTTTCTCCTGCTGATCTGTGTCGGTCACAGCATTATTGATACTTGAGTTTGTCACTTGAAAGCTGGTTTACATGTCTGTGAACATTGCAGCCTCACCTTTAACTGCAGTGTGGACAAACTGGTATATAACCATTACAGATCCAGCTGCTGTATGTCATTCACTATCACACAGCAGTCCTTGAAGGGGAATGTAGATCTGCTAAGTTTATTCTAGTTGGTTTCAAGATGCCAGAAGTGCTTTCTGCCAGTTTAGATCATCTCAGCAGCTTTAGTTAGTGTGAGGAAGAAACTTCCCAAAACTAATTTTCACTGTCTAACTTCAGGTGTTGCAAACAACACCCAGAGAATGATTGAAATTTGAGAGATAAGCTGTTCCTGTTTGTGGCTGGAATTTTTATTTGTTTATGAAAGCAAGGTTTAAGGCACAAATATTTCTCTTATGCTAGGAGGTATTTCCCAGAATAAAACTTTAAATCTCAAAGCTGCCAAGTAGGTGTAAGGTCGTCTCTAATGGAGAAGTTAGGGAAGACGCAGTTAAGCAATGCCATGATCTTCTCCATGAATGAACTTCAGCTTTCTATCAGCGAAAGAATCAAGCTTTAAAGGTTTCAGTGGAAAACATTATTCCTGAAGTTAATATGTGGGATGTTTCTCTTAATACTTGATAGATGAGTTTTGTTCCAGTTGGTATCATTAGTTGAGCAAAATAAGCCATTTATTTCAATTATCAGAAAACCTTGTTCAGAATTAGAATTTAAATTAGTGTTTTAGTGTGAGATTGTGGATGTCTTTCCTCTTTATGGGTTTATGTAGGCTCTAGGGACAGATATGTTCTCCCTCAGGCCTGATCTGTAGATGATGGGAGGCCCTTGCTGCCCTGTTAGGCATTATTGAGTATTTAGCCAAATCTGGAGGAGTTTGTTCTTCAAGCCTTGGGTTTAATCCCACAGTATGTGAAGGAAACTGCTGTTTGCCAAAGTCCCTTCGAGAAATGATAGGAAAAAAGACAATATATTCATGGTTATGTGTATATAATTTTTAAAAACAGCTTGAGGTTGAGTATGGTAGTTTTGGAATAGCCATCAGCTAAGACAAGTAATACAACTCATTTAATTCTGTTTTCATAGATGTTGCATTAAGTTAATTCTGAACAGTAGCAGAAGTGCCAGGATAGAAACAGACTATTTTCTCTTCAGGGCACTCACTGCTCATTTTTTAATCTTTATTTCTTAAACTTGGAAGATTGAGGAGAATGGCTTGTGGTATAGTGAGCTTCATATGTTATTGAAACAGTCAATAACTTGCAGGTGTTGTGACACTAGCATCAGTGAGGAAAAAACACCATCCGCTTTCTGTGACTACTGGGGTTAGATATGTTCCAATACAGTAAGAGTCCAGTCTTGGAACCCATATTCTTGAATGCGTGGAGTATGTGCATTAATAGTTACTTAAAAATACTTTTGAAGGCAGAGAAGTGGAGGGAGACGAATCAGTGTTAAGGGAAAGATGTTTGTGATTCAAGGATGCACCACCAGTGTGGACATTAATGCTCAGGAAAGAACATTGGCACATTTTTTTTATTATTGTTTTGAACTTCTTTTTTCTCTCTGTCGATCTGGAGGAAGAGAAGTGTACTGCCTTTCTCTTTGGTGTCTCTGTAAGAAACTGTAGGAGTAGGAGGAAGACAACAATATGCCTTGCTCATCAGCCTACATTTGAGATGTTTCTGTGGTTTGGGTCTTTGTTTCAGCTTGTTCTTTTGTTTAGTTTCCATCCAACATTGTCTGGGTTCCCCTTCATGCTGGGTGTATTGAATGTGCAGAAACTCACATTGGTCTTTTGAATGTAGAAGAGCACAGGAGCTCTTATCAGAAGAAAAAAAAGATGATCCTGGATTATGCGTTGTCACACTGGTTTGAGAAGTGTACAGTCTGAATCAGCCTGGAATTGTTTGTACAAGGCAGGAGGGAAAGATCATTTTAATATAACAGATGTTTAGCTGGTGAAGACTTGCAAACCTTGAAGTCCTGTAATGTTTTCTGGTTTTACTTATCAGGAAAACTGTGAGTAAAACATGGGTTTAACCACGTCCTCTCTGGCAAACCTGGGTATGCCATAATCCCTATGTACCTTCAAATTTGAAGACCTCAAAGTCTGGCTTTCTACCTCACCTGTGTTCTGTGTTTTCCTTTTAACTGCCACATTAAAAAGATTATTGGCCCCATTTATTGCACACTTCTATCCACAGGGGTTCAGATCTGTATTTTCAACTTCAAAGTGGAAGTGCCAGATCTTACAGTTGGGATAACTTGGACAGAATACTGATCAGCAGCTCTAGAAGCTCTGTGAAGGGCTTGTTATAGTCCACTTGAGGACTTTTCATTGTGAATAGCTTTCTCATGAAACGATTAATTACTGGGAAGGCATTTTCTACTTCGTAACAATCACCTCCAACTTCCCAGTGAGACTATAGATGGTTTTAAAGTTACTTTCTTTGTAGCACATGTCATAGAAATATGGACACTGAATTGGACTTCCAAGTGAGACATCTACAACCTGGGGTGAATTACATTCTAATATCCATAAAAGTTCTTGTTTTTTACAGGAATTCTTCCAGCCAAAGATCTCACAGCTGTCATGCACATGGTTCATATGGCTGACTGAGTCCAGAGTGAGCCTTGTCCAAACATCAGAGGAATAGTGGAACTTGGGACATTTTATTTCCTATCACGGTCTTTTCTTCTTGTTACTCTTCCTCCTGTTTGGTTTCTGAAGTCTGTTTAGATGTAGTTTGTTAATTGCTGTTTTGGTCCATATGCACCAGCGATATCTAAATATCCATCAAAGCTGCTATTTTATTTCACCACTCTGTTCGTACAATAGGAGCATCTTTCTATATTTAGCTGGTCAGAGTTGCTTCTCAGGTGAATGTGGCAATGTAACTTTTGTGAGGATGGAATTTTTGACCTTCATTGTTTTATCTTTAAATCATAAGGTCAGTTTCCTGAGCCTGTTGGCTGTGGTAAACCTCTTTTCTTTCTGATCTTTCTCTCTGTTCATAAATTATTTCTTTCTCCAGCTACAGAGTATTTTTCTTTTAAAAGACAAATAACCAAATAAAACCTGTAAGATCAATCTTTTCTGACAATCCTTATTCTCTTTATAGAAGACTATTTTTATTCTTCTATTCTATGAAAATATAGGATGCAATATTAGAGTAGTTCCCAGTATAATTATTGATAGCCCTCGAAGCCATTTGTGATGGAATGAATACTCAATAACAAAGTCAAACTGTGAAGAGACTAGACAACAAAGTAACTTTCAGCACGTAGCATTAAGAAATAATGAAGGGTAATTTTAATATGTACACTAACAGCTATGGAGGCTCCTTAATATGACTAGGACAAACACACACAGTGCCCTCCCTCTCCAAGACTGGGTATTTCATTGCCTTCAGCAAAACTCCCTGGGACTGTTAACCGGTTTAAGAAGCTGAAAAGTCTGAATTTTCTGTTTTATTTGTGTTTAAAAAGTGACTGGTGGGTATTGCAGGCAATCCTTGAAACGTCCTTGAGAAGATTAACATTGACTTTCCACTGAATGGATAATTATCTTACAGTATCACATCTGAATTCGTACAGGGTGGGTGGGCTTTCAGGTGTGTGTGACAAAGAGCGAAGGTAATAGCTTCAGGCAGAATGCTTTGTAATTGAATGCAAGAGTTCAGATGTACTGCAGACCATTAATATGTGTCTAACTCCTCTGCTACCTCTCCTGGGTAATGAGGTGGAAATTAGGAGAGATCATTCTAAAAAGTCAGTTCCTGAAGATACTGCTGTTTATTGAAGACCGTTTCAACTGTTGCTTGGGTTTTTGGGGAGGGGGGCATTGTTTGTTTTAGTTTGATTTTGATTGTAAGATGGAGATGTGTAAACTTGTGGTAGTGGCTTCTTGCCCTTTCTTATCTCTTTGTCCATCTATTCTCCCTGTCTTTGCTTGTTTACATCGTTTAAAATGTGGTTGGTTCTTTTCTTGATTTGTAGAGATGCCTTAGCTGTTAATGGATTTGAGGAGCCACCTCTGAGAGAAAGGCTTCCAAGAGACTGCAGGTAGAAGATCACATCCCAGTTAGATTGCTGTAGAATGAAACGTCTTGCACAGATACTCTTGTACCTGACTTCTTCACGTTTCTATGGTGCTTCTGCCCACAAGAAGAAAAGCACAGCGTTTTGATCCAAGTGCGTGTGGAGAAAGGGGCAGGATCTGTGAGGCAGGGCAGACTGTATAGAGCAGTCGGCTCAATCCATACCAAGGATGGTGGGGATTGTTTTTTCAGTGGCTTCCTTCATTCTATTCTGCAAATTGATGTAAAGGTTCACGTGCCGTGACTTTGTGAGTGAAACAAGCTCTTACACAGTTTTGCTTCTCGGGAGTATTGGAGCAGATATTCCGAGCCTTTGCGATACTCTGTTGCTCTTAATTCTAGTTGGGAATACAGTGTTGGTGCTGTAAGGGGGTTCTGTGTCTTGACCTTCCGCTACAGGGGATACTTTATGGGAAGGAGCGGTGCTGGAGTTGTGGGCAAAAAAACCCTCCACCGATTTGATGTATGAAGAATCCCATACAAAAAAGCAAGGAGAGATTTTTCTGGACAGCCACCACAGGTGCCTGTGCTGTGCTTTGTTTTCTCCCACAGATTGTTTTTCTTCTCTTCTAAGCACAGCTCCAGCAAAGAATTAGGTCTGTCCTCTCCTGGTGAGAGGATATGCAGCCAGCTCACAAACTGATTCTACTTTACCACTGCCAGAAAACAGAAGTCCTACTGACTTAAATAAAACAACAACCACCCACCCACCCAAAATAACCCAAAACCAACAGAAAACTAAGACTGTCAAAGTGCTCCTTTCTTCCTGTGTCTCCTAAGGCCCCGCCGTGCTGTTTCACTGTTTTTCTTCTGAAGAAAATTACTTCTCACTTCTCATTATCACTTTTCTTTAGAAACAAAAGGGGAACAGGCAGTAAATAGCCTATTCACTGCTGATAACCTCATCTTACGTTCTGCCATAACTCTGCTTAATCCATGCAATACTGATGAGCTCAGAATCCTGGTCTCTTTACCTTTCAGGAGGTGTTCTTGCAAGGGTTAGATAAGGTTTCCCACTATAATACTATCAAGGTACTTAATTTCAATTATTTTTTAACTTTAGCTTAGCTAGTTAGCTCTCCGCTCATTTTTAGCTCATATACAAAACGAGTTTCTTCCATTGCCTGACAAGGAGATGCAACAATGGCACATATTTTTGAAGCTTACAACATTAAGGTATCTTTAATCTAGATTCAAAAATTATTAGTTTAATAACTCCTAGTCTTGAAGTGAGAACAGAGCTGCTGTCTCAAAATCCTATAAAATGCTCCAAGACGAAAATCTGTAGCCCTGTAAAATTTGGAAACAAATTACAAAAATAAGCCTTCCTTTGCTATTGTTAAAATATAAAGAACAAATTGAAGGAGTAATATTGGAAGACAAATTAAGCAGCACAGCAGAGGTGTTGTGCAAAGAAAGAAAGGTCTGGTCAATAAAGGACTGTGCGGTGAATAGGTCGTTGCTTCCTTTTTGGTGCATAGCTCAGGAAGTCCAAAAGGAATGCAATAGGGAAAGTTTGCAAATACATACTAAGATCAACTTTTAAGGGAACGAGATTAACCTTTAAGAATTCTTTATACGTAAGTTCTTAAAAATAATAATAAATTTATTTTTATCATAAAATGGAGTAGTAATTCAATCTCACCAGGATATAAGCTGATTATTTCTTCAGTGTTTGTGGTGTTTGGCTTGGAAATGAACTTTGAATTTAGTATGCTCTTTCAGCAGTTAAAGCATTCTACTTACTTTTAGGGACATGGTTGGCAAATGTCTATTGTTTCTGCATTTAAAGTGATGGAAAAGAGCAAATAATTATCTTTCTTTTTAAAAGATTTACACTAGTGTCTTCGGGTATAAAACTGCTACTACGCAAGTTTGTTCTTTGTGCTTTTTGCAATGGTTTAGTTAGCTGTATCTTACATTCTTTTCAAACTAATGCCGTGGGGTTGATGGAGAAGAGTCTCTCTGAGAGCATATAAAAGACAGTTTGTGGATTTTTTTTTTCTCCTGTTTTTTAAAGCCAACTGGTAGTCCAATTATTGCCTTAAAATGCTGGGATGGTAGTCAGGGTGAAAAATTAACAGAAAGCACCAAGTCAAGCAGCTAGAGCAGGAAGTGATATCCAGGGTCGTCTCTGGTTTTAAAAATTGTTTGACAACCACAGCTTCGGAGCCAAAAGACAGTAGTTTTCATTCTGTCTTGCAAGATATATTGCCACAAATAGAAAAGTAGGCTTGAGTGTCATTGGCATAACGGTAATACAATTACACTGATAAATTACAGACACGCAAAATCACTGAGAAGTGCCGGGGAATTTTTTATCTGTTTTTTATGTCTGTAATTTTTTTTTAGCCACAGTGATTACTAACATTAGATTACAATATAACACAATTTGGAAGATATTGCACATGATTGCAAAATGTAACAGCGAATCCAGTGTTTATGGAAGGTAGGAACTAGTGCTTCAATTTGAAGCCTTTTTCTTCATGTATGTTAGCACCAGCCTGTTTCATTTTAGCTTTAAGATTTTCTGAAAATCAGCAGGCAGAGTACTTCTGTTACGTAGAAGCATAGGGCAGTTGGAAATCACCACATTCCTCTCCGTTTCTGAGGTAAATTAGAATTCGCATCAATTTTATTGGAGGATGATAGCAGTCTCGAGCTACTAAAGCAGCCCCATCTGGACCACTGCCTTCAAGCAGAGACTGGATTAGCCCCTGAGTCACTGAACTTTCTGTAGCAGTGGGCTCTTTTGGTCTATAGATCTTGAGGAATTTAAATAATCTGTTTTAATCCCATGTTTTCATTATTTGAATAAAGGTTGGTGGTAATTCTCTGGTCCAGGAAACAAAAATATGTATACTGGCAAACCTACATTCTCTCCTCATAGGTACCTCCAGGAATTAGCACAGGTTGCCACTAGCCATCCATTTATCTCTCTAGGCTTAGCTGTCATGAAGGCTTCCTCCTTCACCCTTTTCAACACCTTCCCCCTCCTTCATAACTTCTGCTTAGAAAAGACATTTTAACACAAAACATGAAGGGTGGTATGTACAAGCGGGTGTAACATCCTTTCATGCATGGCTTTGCAGAACTGGGGCTGAAAATATTTGTACAACTGTCTCCCTCTCCTCCTCAACTGTGTTGAACCACAATTTAAGAAAAGTCTGTCAACAACTTAGGTGAGGTATTTAAGAAAACTTCTATCACACTGTGGCCATAATATTTAATGAAGAAAAGTCCATTTTGTGAATGAGGAGACAGAAACATTAAAATGGTGGGTTTGTTGTGGGGTGTTTTTTTTTTTTTTTGCTTAACGCCTAATTTTCAAAATGCCAGTGTTGAGCTGAGGAGCTCCAAATACAAATGGCAGTGGTACCATGTGGAAGAACAACACCCATGGCTGTCTTGGGAGTTCTGTGCATTGGAATGAACTCAAGAGATGCAGTTGTCTATTTAAAATGCAAGAATATTGCTGTCTACTAACTATTCTAAGGCTTTGTCCTTTGTCTTATGTTTGAGGAAATGGGTGTTGTACATTTAACTGAACGTGCGGTTCTTAGAATGTTGATTGCACATTCAGTGTTTCCACCAGACTGCCTATATTCCTCCTGGTACATCTTTTTTCTAGTCTTTTCTTGTCTACTTTATTGAAAGAAACCTCATGCAAGGAATCTTAGTGTCAAAAAGGGAGAAAAATTAACATTATGGTTCCTACAATAGCTGTAATGTAACTTCACAGGAGATATGTTCAGGCATAGATTTAAACTTATATAAACTGTGAAACATGAAATGTTCTGGGGCAACTTTCAGTGCCAGTAATAACTGTTTTATTGCTATTTTGTGTGGTTGAAGTCTCTGCCACGGAGTTTTGTCTTTGTATCTTAAATATCAATTTTCTGTCATGAAAACTGCAATCTTGTGTGCAATGGACTTTAAAGCAAAATAGCTGTGTAATTGCAAACTTGAACTGGAAAAATCCACTGTCATAAGGATGCTTGCTAATTTTGAGATTACACAAGGTCTGTATTTTTCTGCTGGGAACTTGTGTTAGGTTGGAGTTCTTTGTGCTCTCTACAGAAGAAGGAATTTTTTGAACTTTAAGAAGTGATTAATTGTAAATAGGAAATACTTGGTAAATTTATGCTACACCTGGTTTTGAAACTTACCAGGTACTATTTAATAAACTGGAATGTTTTCTTTCAAAGGGGCAGAGTGTCGTGGAATGTTGCATCCTAAATGTTTTAGATTGCCTTTTTTTTTTTTTTTGTTAAAATGACAGAGATAATTGTATTTATTCAGAGTCTTGGAAAGAAAATAATATTGGAGAGTATATATCTGGATGAAAGTGAGAATTATGCACTTCAAAATTCCTAGTATAGTTACACATTAGTTTTGAAGCTTGAAAACAGTATGTTAATCTTTTTGAGAAATACTACGTTATTCTTTAAGTTTTGCCCTTCCTTTCCTCTAACCTCTGCTCCCTTCCTTACCCGAGCCTCTTACAAACAGATGTATTTTAAGGCCAGAGAGGATTATTTTTTCTAATCTGTCCTGAATATCACTTATGCAGCGGACTGATGGAGTTATTGCATATTGCTTGGAGAGCTATTCACCTTGAACAAAAGATCTCTAATGAAGGAGAGTGCCTTTTGCCTCAAGTGGGTGGTTCTCATGGTGCCCTAGTCTGATCCGATCCTCACTTCTTTTCTGTTTTGCCTTTTTAGGCTTTGTGCTTGGTCCTGTCTTGAGAAGAAGGAAGAAAAAAACAAAGTCTTTCTTCTCACCTATTCCTTTCCTTCTGTCTGTCTTTTTCTGTTAATCCCTCTGCACATCTTTTATCTTTACTTGACAATGAATACATCTTTTAGCTTACTTGTTCCCATGAGGAGGAGGAATTGATAGATATTTCTCCTCCTTGGACCTTTCCTTTCTGATCTGCTCTCATTCTTTGATGTTTGGGTCCATGTGTGTTGGCCAAGGCAGGGCAGCTGTGTGGCTTTTACAGTTTCCAGGAAGGCATTGTTGAAAACAGTGTTTTCATGGTATCATTTCTGTGTTCATCTCTTTTGATCTGAATCTAGGAGGACTGCACAAGGAGAAACAGGCTACTGTAGGGCAGGAACTTGTAGCTAAAATGAAATGAAAGCAGCATTGGCAGGAACGTTATCGTAAAACCCATCAACGTGACAGGCCTAAAAAAATGAGTTTCGAAATGTTGTACAAGAAAATGGTGGTTCTTCTACTGCGTGTAAAAGAAAATCAATTATGCAAAGGTCAGAAAAGAACATTTTTGGTTCTTGGGCTTATGGCTGGCATTATTGATGAAAATCCAGAGAGTTGTCTTCATCCTTGTCTTTGGAATTTGTACGCTATTATGCATCACGCTATTCAGACGCTCTTGTCTCGTGTTATGCACTCTTCCTTTCATGATGCTTTTATGATGACATAAATTCTTTTATGAAACTAATGAAAAGCCCTTTCCCGCGTTGGACAAACTACATGGAGAGAAGATTACATGCGCAAAGATTTATTAGCAGGTTCTGTAACTGATGTCATACCTTTACTGTAATGATGGAGATTACTTTTGGGGAAAATAAGAAATGTGTCAGCAAAGGGTGTTGTGTGGCTGAATTAATATTTGTAAATGTTTAGCAATCTTCCAATAAAGGTGCACTAGAAGGGACCCGAGTATAAAATGTATATGTAAATACTGAGCTAGTGTAGGACCTCGCACCCCAAAATCAAGTGCCTTCTACTGCCTGGGAAAGAAAATCTGGTGAGATATTTCTCCTGTCCTTTCTTGCATATTCTGTAACATTTTTATTTCTCCTTCTGTCTGCTCTCTTTCTGTTGCTGGTTTGTTTGTTTGGTTGTTTTTTTTTTTTTTTCTGTCCTGATTTCACTTTTCTCTGTTCCTGCATCAGGTCAAACACAGCAGCTGCTAACGAATTGCAGCAGAAGCGACAGTTGTGGACACAAGTGCTGTACTGTAGGGATGGCTCCAGCTAGTCTGCAGTTGGTTTCTTATATAAAATGCTGCTTTCTCTCCATATTGCTACTTCCACTAATATTCCCCCCTTCTGATCTTCTAACATGCTACATGTGGAAAACTGGTCATCGAGAGATCTGGTGGTTGCATGTGTGTGATCTTGTGAGAAAATTCTGCAGCTTTGCTGCTCAAGAATAAAGGTACAGTCCAGGATGCCAGTTTCCAAGTTCGGCAGGGATAATGAAGTTGCTTTGTTCACTAAACATTTTTTTTCCAAGGTGTCTTGCTCTAGACAGATGTGTAAAATGCAGACTGCAGTGCCACAGTTAGACTCTCATTCCAGCTGACTGCTGTGTCAGATCTGCTGTATTAGAGTTTTTGTGTGAGAGCATCCCGCTTTGCGGCAGCAACGCTCAGAGTATTTAGCAAATGGTATTTCATGTCCTGGTGCCTCCTTCAAAGTATTTAGTTTTAACTTTGAAAGTCTTCCTAGCTTGCTAAGAGGAGTAGTGATAGAGAAACGATACTTTTCCAGTCTGCATGCTGGAAAATGTGAGCAGAGTTGAAAATGTGTGGGCTAAATTGTGAGCACCTCTATGAAATATGATTGTCATGTAGACGCCTGATAACTGTCAGTGTTGATCTCCTAGGCTGGTGATGTACTGATTTAGCTGAGATCAAGGTAAGTGTTGTACTCGTAAGTGATGTTGCTGTGCACTGAACTGCACAGAATGAAGGAACTACACTTTTGAAAGGATAAATGGCTATTACTTTTTTCCCTAAATATCTTATCATTTATGTCTGCACAAGGTAAAGCAGGAGTCAAGAATAGTTTGGCAGGATATCAAGCATTCTCCTGCTATGTCTGTCTACTGCTTTTTAGAAAGTGTTTGTTTGCTTCACTTCTCAAAAGGAGTGAGTGGGGACTCGGTTACTGACTTTCTCCTGTAGCTTCAAATGCAGACCCATGCACTTAATGCAGGTACCAGGACTTTCTTGATGCTTTTGTAATTAATCCGTTCAGAGAAATTTCATACCTCAGGGCAGTAGAAAAGGTAAGGAAACATTTGTTTAGAAGCAAATACAATAGAATCACTGAATTAATTGGGGTGTGTATGGGGGTGTGTGTGTGTGGGGGGTATGTGTAGGTTTTTTTCTCCTGTTTGAGAATTATGTGATTTTTCAGTTTCAGTGGACATCCTGAAAACTCTCTGGTCCTTTTTCTTAAGAATGAGAGTCAGAGAAATGGTAGTTTGTCTACTATAAAATCTTTCTTTAAAATCTAGGTTAATAAATAGCATGAAGAGGAAGTGTAGAAGTTTTGTTTTGGAAGCATTTTGCTGCAGAGCCAACATAGCAGGAGGTAACTCCATGGATTTTTCTCAAGAACAAAGAGCAAACGTAGTGAATGAAACACTTCAATCTCTTAATATGCAAGTGCATATAATCAAAGTATCAATGGACGAAACACAAAACTAGCTTCGACTGTGGTTTGATTCAGCAAAAACCTCCTATTTGAAGTAATGCTGAAGGCATCACTGCCCAAAGATTACTGGAAGGAAACTGGAGCCTGAGGTCCATGGTTAAAGTGCAGAAATGGAGGTGTGTCTTACGCTGAGCATCACTGCCCAGCCTGCTGCACTAACTGCGTTCGTGCCTTTATGCGGTCTGCTGGTGGCCAGAGTCGCAGAAAGGAAGCCAGCTGCCCCTTCCCTAGAATAGCCTTGCTATTTCTGGCATGGCCGGCTGAAGCCCAGGGCACAAATTTAAGTGGTGGTTGGCCCTGAGCCCAGAGCTTACACAATGTGTTACAATCACCAGTCTCCTGAATTTTTTTCTGCTCTTCACATTTTCTTGCTTTAGAACAAGACACAGTCTCTTCCTCCTCTGTATTCATATTTTTTCCTTTTTCTTTTCTATATCAAAATGGAGAGGATAGAGCATTTGGATGTCCGAGGTCCATCCAAACTGAGAGAAGACAGTAGTTCAAAGGAAAAGGGATGTTTTATCCAAAGAAAGATGACATTACTTAGAGATCCACTGGGCCAAAAAAATACTGCTTCAGATTTTCTTCTGGTAATCGTAAATATATTGCAAAGGAATTAGGTAAAGACAGAAGCTTGGATAGTAATAGAATAAATTAACTCATTTCAAATTAAGTGGAAAGACAAAATTTGGTCTGCCTGAAACTCCTGATTTCAAAAGGTGAAATTCTGAGAAAGTAAAGGACATAACTCACAAATTTTGCTGAACTGAAGAGCTCAAGGACTTGAACATGGAGCGAGTGTGACATTTTAAAACAATACCACCCTCCACCAACCCAGACAAATGATCACCTTAAAGAACATTGGAAGCATGCAAAGAAGGAAAAGATTGAGTGAAGTGTCTTGCATCTTAAAGGCCAGGTATTTTAGAGCTACATGAGAACTGGTAAATTCAAGCTGAGTTAATTATTATAAATAACAGGTTATTTGGGTAAATAAAAAGTAACAATGAGATACAGAAAAAAAAATCTCGCTAGGCTCACAAAACCCAGTAAATGTGTTTGTGTTTGGATTTCATTAAGACTGATGATTGTTGACCCCTGGCAAAATTAGAATGACTAACCAAAGGGAGGCTAAGGTAATGGACAGCAGCACAAGTAAAGCTGAAATGCAGTCTGAAGAGTATGGTGGCTGTACAGGAGAGACCTGCTAACCTCTCGGCTGGAGTTTGTGAAGAACTGGCTTATGATAATGTCGAAACACATTTCCAGTTATTGTACCCCCTCAGTGCTATTACTGTGTGATTGATGAGTAACAACCATAATAGTATATTGAAGTATCATGCTTAAGAAGGTCAGTGGTGGAAGGGCAGAGGAGAGACAGAAATAGTAATCTGGAGAACAACAGCCTTCGTAAGCCTACCTTGAATACAGAGTAAGAATTTAGGGGAGGAGGAGAGGGTTTTGGTTTTGTTTTTAAAATGGTTAAAGATACATAGTTAAAAAAGAAAACAGGATAAACCCAGATGATGTTTCTAAAGACAAGGTATGCTAAACAAAGGTGATATCTTTCCTTGGTAAGCCCACCAATTGCTTAGGTACAATAAATACAGTGACTCTTACATGTCTGGGTTTTAGTGAAGTGTTCCATGCAATGCCAAATAGAAAATCGCTGGTTTCGGTGGAGATTGATGTGAGAATGCCATTAATATATAAAGAGGAAGGCGTCACCTGTTGTGCATAGGTCAGAGGGATAGTACGAGTTAAGGATTTGTTTTGGAACCAATCTTACTTCATTACTGACTTTGTCCTGAGAGTGAGCATAGTGTGCTTTTATAAATGCAAATTTAAATGGGTTAGTGGGTATTTGATCAGGCCCTAAATGCTTAGACTGCCTGTTTTAACGAGGGCATCTTTACACTCTTCCTGCTGTTTGCATGTGCCTCTGCTGTGACAGTTCACAATGTGGCGAAGTGTCGTGCCAATGTGTTGTCAGGGAACTAAGTCTCTTAAGCTCACTTTGCAGTACCCATACCTTCTGCCTTAAAACCAGGCTGAGGCACCTACCCAGCCCCTGAAGCAGGCAACTCTCCTCCTTCCAGGGGCTTCTGAGCCACCTCCTGCTCTGAGTCACTTGTAATTTATTGCAATCTCTGCTGTTGCTCTCTGCAGAGGAGCTGAATGGGGGCCAGGATGGTGAATGTGGCATTGACATTTCTAACGAAAGTGCATGGGAGGATCCTAATGAACTTTGCTTCATCACCTGGTTTTTGTCTAGAAATAGGCCTTCCATTGTTTCCTTTGTTGGGATGTACGTATTACATAGTAAGGAAGTAAGTACTCAAATATATTTTGAAAACAGGGCTATTAATCTCTAATCTTCCTTAAAGAGATATGTAACAGCTGGTATGCTGATAACAATAGAAAGATAAAAATAAACTGAGCTTCATTAAAAAAAAAAAAACAACCTCTAACTTTCTTTTAAGGGATTGTATCTAACAAGTAACTTTTCCACATGGAAGGATTGTTGCAGGTAGTGCTTGCACAAAATCTGACAGCTATTATTAGAGTAAATGAGTGCTTTTATGTGGTGGAGTTCATAAAGAATGTAGATTGATGACATCTTTCTCTCAGGAAGTTTATAATCAAAAGTGTAATCCCAACCCACGGGATTTTTCCTTCTCTATACTGCTGATAAGCTCCTGTCTTGAAGATGTTATCATGGGAGATTTAGATGACTGCTCTGTGCTTTATAAGTAGAGGAATGGACAGCAAGGCATTATTGCAATAAATTCTAATACATTTTAAAAAGTGGTTATTTGGGATGGAGTATTGAGGATTCAGTAAAATTCAGGTTGTTATCATCAAAGGGATTGTTTTGGTCTTTTCAAATTCGCCTGTCTTGTCAGCGGTGTATTGTCAAGTTCTGTGAATTCATCAGGAGTATTGTGCTATTTGCTTTCTTCTCTTCCTATCCCAGCTCCAGGAATTATGACAGAATGTGATTATTGTAATTCTTATTTGCTTATTTGTTTATGTAACGTGAGTGTCTCCTGTGCCTGATTTTAGGGAGAGAAAAAAAATAATGCTGGAAATCTACCTGTGATACAAGGGAAAGGTAGAAATAATGGTGCATATGTTTCCTAGCTGTCTGTATTTTCAAAGTAAGCATTAGTGACTTTGGAGTCCTTATTTTTTGATAGTTGAGACTAGCAAAACTGAGTTTACTAAAAATCATACAAAAGTCATAAAGCTCAAAAGGATAATATTGATATTAGGAAATAATACTGTCCATGGCAGGGGGGTTGGAACTAGATGGTCTTTAAGGTCCCTTCCAACCCAAACCGTTCTGTGATTCTATGATTCTAGTAAGAAAATATACTCCAGGGATCTCCCGTGACTGCAAGTAACCACAGTGACGTGATATCATAGGCATGAGGTGATGTAACCGCATCTCAGTGCCCTCTGTTCCATGAGGAGGGAGGAGAGCAAGCAACAGGCACTTGGCTGCATCCATGGTTAGAAGCCATAAGGCAGGGCCATGTCAGGGAACCAGTGAATCTCACATAGCTATGCCACGTTTCTGTAGGTCTCTATATTCCTGTTAGGTATATGCTTTGGAAGAATGTCCCCCAATGTGAATATTGGCCACAGTATTTCTGCTTGTCAGTACCCAAACTACTCTTTAGGTTCTGTAAAACCCACTGGACAGCTCTGCTGTCTCTTCCTATGGAGCAGCTCTGAAACACAAGAAGTGTTCCTGGCCACATCAAAAATGTGTTCACAGACGTGTAGGAAAGAGGAGGAGCAGATGGCAGGACTCACAGAGGCTTTACTTAGACTATAGTGGAGTCTAGTGCTATTAGCTCCTACTTTCTGGATGAAACATAAAACCTCCAGTGTTTCCTTGGAGTTAGTGGTGCTAACTACTTGTTTATGGGTCATGCTAGGCCAGCTTGTAGATAGTGACTTGTAGGTAATGCTAGTGATTCATCTTGAGGCCAAGCGAGTATTCGCACCTCAGCTAACCAAGTGCACCTCACGGTCCAGGCTCCTTTCAGCAGGCATGCAAATGAACTAAGAGCTGAGATGCTGTTGAGGGCAGGGGGCAACAAAACCCCCATGATCACTCTGTACCTTTGCAGATTCCTCCAAGAACGTCAGCCGCGCTGGAAACTGCCGCTTGTTAAAGCTGATATGTATTTCCTTTGTAATAGTGGAAATGCACATGATTAGCCCAGCCAAGTTCCTATGGAGAGGTTCAGCAATGATTGCTCACCATTACATCAAAGTGATTTTATCAGTTCCATGGCTGCTCAGCTATTAATGTTATTTTAAAATTCTGTTCATAATCTGCACAATTGATGCACAGTTGATTGGCACTGAAACTGAGTCATCTGAGTATGAGATGTGGAATAGACTAAGCAACACCTGAAATTACTCAGGTAGCAGTCAGCTCTGAGGGGTGAATATCAGATGATTGTGCGTAGACAATTTCAAAGTGGTAAACTTGGCATAAATTGTTGTCGAAACAGTCTGGACTGTGGCTACCTCACTGGTGATCTTTGAAGCAGATATTAAAAACCTGAAACGAGTGATGTGTCTATTTTCTTTGGATTTTTTTTTTTTTGTCTCCAGTTTTCACAGTAGAGAAAGGAGTTGTAACAACTGTGTGTTCGTGAATGAAGATTATACAGGCAGAGACAATTCAGATGTTAATCTGTAGAGAAGAAATGGTAATATGAGTTAAGTCTGTGAAGCACAAAAATTTTATGGAAAGACACAGACAGCCTTTTTATTTCCTCTCTAAAAAGAGCAGGATAGTCTACTCCAAGATGTTCTTTTATGTTGAAGGTATGGAAAGGTCATGTCAAGGATGGTGTACTTTTTAATATTTTTCTACATCAATTTACTTTATGGCACCACCATTTTGAAAAAGTATTTTTGCTTGATTATGACTCAATTTTCGTCTATGGGAAACTAATGCTACAGAAATTGCTCCTTTATTTCTTTTTGTGGAATAGTTGTGATGTGGGTTACAATGTAGCTAGAGTCAATTTTTCGCTTCGAGGGACTCAGCTAGTAAAATCTGAGCAGAGCCGAGCACCCCATCAGTATAAGCAAGCATGAGCAGTTCGTGGGAATCGGCTATAATCTCTGCCTGTGTTTTCAGTCCACATGTCACAGCCCATGCTAATATCCCCAAAAGCACACCTAAGCCTCCATGACAGAGGAGGAAATGCGTGCCACGTGTAAAACCAGATTAGGTGGGTTTGTGATGAAAATGCAGTATTTAACTATACACCGGTGCAATCTCAAGCAGGCATTTCAAGTGATAACAGGCTTGTGAATGCCCAGAGGCAGATACTACACATACTACGATCATTTGATTTCTTGGTTGCCTGGGCTCTGGGAGTCTGCAGACATTTCATAAAGTAATAGTAAAACTGCTGAATTCATTAGGAATGGGAAGAAGAGAGTTGTTCTTATGTATCAATGAAATTAAATTTAGAAAAGAGTGTTTAAAAAGTGATAATAGATTTAAACTGTCCCATAATCTGGTAGGAGGCACAAAGCATGACACTATTGCACAGCAGGACCACTGACATTTTTGTTGTATGTTCAGATCATTTCTGTACTTACTGTAATTGGGTTTCCTTTATGCTTCATTTGCTTTAAAGAACTATATATTTTTGGAAGGGAACGCTAATTGTTGCACTGAAATTTCATGGAGCAGACATCCCTGGTCATAGTGGACTATGGACTGCTTTTCCCCCGATGTTATTTGCTGAATGTGGTGCTCCTAACACACTTCACAGCACTCACAGGTGTCCTTCAGAAAGCCAGCCTAACACAAGGGAGGTAGGTGGATAGATTCTTCTTGCAAGCTTGCTTTTTTTTATTGGCTGGCTAAAAACCCTAGGTAGCCTGTTTCTGTACATTATGTGTTCTTCCTCTCTGCTTAATTAAGTATCTCTTGATTGAAAAAGCAGCTGCTGCCACTGAACACCCTGTACAACCCCTCTGTCTTCTCCAGGAAGGACTGACATCATTCACCAAGCTCCAGTTAAGCTCGTAACAGGGCCAGGGAAACAGATAAATAAGGTTCCAGCTTTAACTTCCAGGGTTTTTTTTGAATATTTTTAAAGCCTGATTAGAAACCTGTGGAGAGCATGGAATCATCCTGGCATAAGAGTTGCAGTATCAGAAATACACAGCTGAAAGCTTCCTCCAGGCACAAAACATTCCCTTCCTGCTCATGCCCAGAAGTGTTCCTTTCTTCAAAGAACTGGGCAGCTTGGGCCCGTGTCAGCTTATACTCCTTTTGGGATCCCAAACCAAAGGTTTCTGAAAGGCACAGCCCCCCCGTGGCCCTGCCTGCAACGCCAGCCGGTTCTGTGACTTCAGGCACTGCAGCCTTCCCCATCACCCAGAGGAACAGGGCATACCTGTGACTGAGGGCTTGTGGCTAGTGTCCTGCCCTGGGAAGGAGGAAACTGGGCAGGTTCTGTACTCATAACTACTCATCTCTTTTCTCAAAGGAGAGCTTTGCCGCCCTCCTAATGGGTTAAAATTACTGTTTGTGCTTTGTCTCTTTGGATCGATGTATCTTGCCTACTTTTCACTGCAGTGGAACAGCTTTGGTAGAGGGGACAGTGGGAGGGGTTGGCCTGTAGCAATAAAAACAAAGCTTTTCAGAGGTGCAAGCAGGATGAGAAGACTGTTGGTTGCTTGCCCCCCTGCTGAGATGTGTAGGTGTCTCGGTGACTGTACAGTGAAGTAGACAAATTCATTATTACTGTAAAGCATTGGTCACTGCCCTTTGTAGAAAGCATACAGAAAATAGGACTTGTGCTCAAGAATCTAATTACTTAAGGGCCTAATTTGATACCTATTGAGGGCAATAAGAAGTTTCCAGGTAAATACAATGGGTAATTCTTCACGCCCAGCAGTGTATACCAGCTCTGTGCTGTTTGGCAGCCCGGAGAGGAGAGTGAACACGTAGCTTCATCAGTGTTGCGCGTTGATGAGGTGGGTTATAGGAATGGGATTGTGCAGGTGTTAAATTTAGACACATACACAAAATTACACAGCTTTTAGATTGCCTGACTACTGGTAATGCGGGCTTCGATTTCTTCCAGCGATTGTCTCTGTAGAAATTCCGTATATGTGCCCTGGGAGGTGGGTGGTGATGCTGCTGAGCCACTGCTGGGACCCTCCTTTGCAACCTGTGTTGCATGCAGTTACCTGCTCAACAAAGAGAGGGCACCGTTTGCCACATTAATAATTTATTATTTCCATGGCAACTAGCAACCAATACCGCTTTCAGAATATTTCCCTAGTATAAACTTTGTGTTTTGTATTCCACCTGATTCAGAACAAGGGAAAGAAACTTGTATGCTGAAGAAATATACTTGTGTTCTTATTAGACTGTGATATATCATGTTGAAGTCAGTGAAGGGTTTTCTCCAGTCTGTGCATAGATTACTGGGTTCAATTATTTTATCTGACAATGAAATTTATACTGTAAAGGTCAGCAAAAAAAGAAATCGATGCATTTTAAAGGACAAAAATCAGTGGTAAAAAAACCTCACTGAATTGAAAATCATGCTTTAAGAAGCAGATATTGGTATTAGTTCATTTGCTGAGAAGTTTCTGCCAATTTTTAAGGGCAGAGTTACTTTTATTAGAAGGAAATGATTTCTCTAGTGAAGTGCTTGGAGAGAAAATCCAGTTACATTGACTTTGAAGACAAAGGGATGGAGCAGGGTTGTGAATTTTAAGCATCACAAGGTGATGTGCTGCCATTAATAATGTTTTAGTCTGCCTGATTTGATTTGTGATAATCTGTTTATATATATTGGGAATGTATATATTTTGAATTGCAAATTGGGGAGGTTTTGCTAATGACATGGATTTGTCTTGTACTAAAATGCAGTGGTAGTATTTAAACGACGTTGCTGGCATAGAAGTGCAAAATGGCTGGATGGGAAGTTAGTTTTCTGGTGAACAGCTGTCTGTTCAAATGTTGTCATGGGATGTCAGAAAGAGTTGGGTTGTCTAGGATTTGGAAAATCTAAGTTAATGTGAAGTACTAGCACATTGCTCTTTTTTTGAGTGTAGGTAGGGCAGTGTGCCTTCTACATCCATTAACGTGTTGAGTTAAAATCTGCTGGGCTATTTACATAGTGGCTAATACCTTCCAAATCCTGGTTTAGAGAAACCAGTATGCAGCATTAGAGGAAAGTAATCTTTTGTCTCAGAAATAAGCTTATCTGAAAAAATGAGGCAGTCTTCATGCTGTTTCAGCTGCAATTGCCCTGTCAGTGTCCCCTGCAGGTCTTTTCTAAAACTTTGACATCACTGCCAATCGAACATCTTTCATCTATCCCAAATTTGCTTAAAATTTGTCACAAATTTGAGTGAAATGCACACCAAGAGAACTAGAAGCCTGGAATGCTGGAATTTTTTAAGGTCAGAATTAGAGTATATTGGCATTATTAGAATCATTTATGTTGGAAAAGACCTTTAAGATCATTGAGTCCAACCATGAGGTAGACTACTTTTCAATGTGCTGCCCTTCAGACAGTTCTGCCATGCCACACAGGACAGCCCTGAGTTTAGCCTGGCAGCAATTTATCCTCTATTATCCACAGATTTTCTGAGCTGACACGTAACTTGTCTTGTGAATACTGAGAATTATGTATTTCTTCTTCTGAAAACTATTTCAAAAGACAAAGTTTAGCTGATTAGATTAGAAGAATGACCCTGCTGAAAATAGTAAAACATGAATAATGCCAAATTCTCAGTGTATTTGAATTACTCTAAAAGTATCTGCTCAGACTATCAAAAAGCTTGGGGGAGAAGTGCTTCTATGATCTCTGCTCTCCAACTAGCAGGATTAAACCACTAGGCTCAGGGATAGGTACTGTTGTTATCATCGTACATTTACTGCCTTCATTTTGTGCAGATATGCAGATGAAGGACTGCAGGTAGTGATGGATTAAGTTCTGAATGTTCGGACTCTGAGGATTCAGGAGGCGTGCATAGCTTCAAGAAAATTTAGCATTTCTTTATCTGTCTTTTAGTTTGGTTGTTGTCCAGTCTAGAATATGCTCCTTTCCTCTCTCCCACTGAACAAGAACATGTTCTTCCTTGAGGAAGAAATAGGGTTTTAGGTCTATGGTATGCAGTGAGAAAAGATGTATCTGTAGAGGTGGAAATTGCGTGATATGTGGTAGTTACCCTACTTATGCTTGTTTTCCAACTTTTTGTTCTTCACATTGCAGAAATTTTTCAGCTGTTAAAGAACAGTAAATCTTAGAATGGCAACTTTTCTGTGCTTCCCTGTGTCGTAGGAGAAACTTTGTCCACTTTGGAATCTCATGAAACCCTGAAAGTTTAAATATTTGAGAAACTTGGTCTTTCCCAGCGAGGAAGCAAGTGGGGATAGGCTCTCTGTAACTTACAAATTTTACATTCAGTTGGTTCATTTTGAGACAAAAAGAAAAAAGTCAATTCATATTTTCCCAATAATTTATTTTCTGAGTATACTTGGAAAAGTATTCTGTTATTCTGAAAGTAATTGGAGAGCACTAACTAAACCTTACTCTCCATTATTAATTGACAGTATGTTTGCTCCATCACCATCTTAATTCTGATTTCCACGTACCCTTTAATTAGAGTACTTGAAGTGCATGATTAATACCACTGTTTAATCAAGCCGTGACGTGTAGAGTGGAGTTTTTCCATTTGTGGATCTGTGAACTGAGCTGCTGTTGAACTCAGAATTCTTAATTTGTTGTGACATTTCACTCAAATATAAGGTGTCTTGAAATGGTGGTATGATCTGTACGTGGCAATTTGGATATGGTTTCATTTCATGGTGTTCATTATAATGCATTTCTCATTAAGTCACTGAGAGCATCTCTGACGGCCTTTGTGCAAGTGATGGTTGTTCCTAAAGCGGTACTTTGACATGAGAGCACTCTAAAATTGTTCACAATATGAAGACAAATTCACAGTTGCAAAAACAATTACTGGTTTAATTTTTCTTAAGTATTCTTTTTGCCTGTTGTTATGGAAGAAATTATTGAGGGTGAACTACAATCTTGTATTCTAGATCCAGATACTGAATACTTTCAGATCTGCATTGGAAAGTGCTGTCTTCTACCTGTTGCTGAAACTTGATGAAATTCTGGGTGAGAAGTCGTACTTTGTGTAGTGATCCTATTGCTACTCACATCGTAGCATTGCAAAGGAATCACAACAATTCCTTCCCCATCTGTCCCAAGCTGTGGTGGGTTGACCCTGGCTGGAGGCCAGGTGCCCACCAAGCTGCTCTGTCACTGCCCTCCCCGCCTGGTTAGGGGAGAGAAAACACGATGAAAGGCTCGCAGCTCGAGATAAGGACTGGGAGACATCAGTCAGCAACTACCGTCACTGACAATACTCAGCTTGGGGAAAAGATTAATTTATCAATCAAAATCAGAGTAAAAAGAGAATTAAACCCAAATCCAGAAACACTTTCCTCCCAACCCTCCCTTCTTCCCGGGCTCAAATTCGTTCGCACTTTTCTCTACCTCCTCCCCTCCAGCGGCACAGGGGGACTGGGAATGGGGGCTGTGGTCAGTCCATCACACGCTGTCTCTGCCCCTGCTCCAGTGTGGGGTCCCTCCCATGGGAGACAGCTCTCCACCAACTTCTCCAGTGTGAGTCCTTCCCTCAGGCTGCAGTTCTTCCCAAATTGCTCCAGTGTGGGTCCCCCCCCCAGGGTGCCATCTTTCAGGAGCAATCAGCTCCAGCCTGGGCTCCCCGGGGCCGCCAATCCTGCCAGCAAACCTGCGCC
>NW_010245501.1:53324-85434 GCF_000690775.1 Eurypyga helias | reverse complement strand
GCTCCAGCAACTGGAGCATCTCCTGCCCCTCCTTCTGCATTGACCTGGGGGTCTGCAGGGTTCTCTCTCTCACATCTTGTGCTCTCTGTCTGTCTGGAAAATCTCCCTTCTGTTTTTTCATTCCTTCTCAAACCTGTTATCCCAGAGGGATATGACTGGGATTGGCTCAGCCTGGGCCAGGGCTGGGTCTGTCTTGGAGCCGGATGGCGCTGGCTCTGTCAGACACAGGGGAGGCTTCTGGCAGCTTCTCACAGAAGCCACCCCTGTAGCCCCCCCAGCTGCCAAAACCTGGCCACGCAAACCCAATACACATGTGAAAAACCACTTCTATACTATGTTAAGAAAAGTATTCAGAGAGAACTCAGAACTAGGGTACCTTTAGTGTTTGTACTTCTTCTCACCTGAATTGTAACTTTCCTCCTGGTGGCTGTGAAGCTTACCAGTACTTCTGAATTTCCAAAAATAATTTTGAGTATGAATTTCCAAATATATTAAAGATTTACAGTAGCTCTAAATGTTTGTAGCAAGTAAAAGGAAAGGATACACTGGTGTGATTTGTACCACAAGCAGCTTCTAAGATTTGAATGGTTTTGAAGTTTAAATCATGTCATGTCATGTGTCACATGAAAAGCTTAGCCTCTGAGAAATGAAGTAGTTTTTTGACAATTCTTAGTTACTATGTTCATGTAATCACATTATGGTGATTTGTCCTGACTTCAGAAGTTGTCAAGGGTGTTAGAGTGCCTGGCATTACTATTACTCTCTGGCTGTGAGCAAAGAAAAGTGAGCAAAGTAACTTTACTCTTGTTGTATACATGTAAATCCATATAACATTAGCAAGTAGTGCATGTCCTTTCACAGAAAGGAGTAATATGTGGTTTTGCATAACCTATGAAAATACGAAGGTAATAACCGTACCTAAAACAGCTGGTTAGCTGGTTGGTACAGCTGGTTAGTGCTATGGAAGTTGCCTGGGGTATTGACAATAGGCCATCCACTTTATCTTCCTTTAGGCCACTATAAAACAGGCAGAGGTCACTTGCAGGCCCTGTGCTGTATCTCAGATGCCACGAGACACTCATTTACAGTTGTTTGAATTGCTCTTTATGCGTCTGACAATGAAATACTTCAGTTGAAGATGGGTAACAGATGTGGATATTTAATCAGGTTTTATTTTATCGGTTCATGTTGTGGGCATTCATTTTAAGGACTCCAAAAAATATGGTGCACAAGTTAAAAGGTCCAATTAATAACCCTGTTTGGTTTATAAATGAAATTGAGGTTTTCTGGATTTTTCCAGAACATGTAAATGACTGTCTAAGTATTTTCAGAACTTGTTTTAAATTCTGGACTCTGAGAAAGTCCAGATTATTGGTCTTTACTCCTGAAAAAATGCTGTTTATGCTTCAAAGACGAAGATATAAGCCATGACTTTTTCTGTGCCTCTTCTGGTGACAGCTGTGCCAGTGGAAGCTAGCTATTCTGTGGCAATATTAAAGAAGAAAGGTGTGTGGAGAAGAGCTAATGCTGACACTGTGTGCAACAGAACTTGATTTAATAAGAAAGACCAATGGTCACAGCCTTGAGTTGAGGTATTTTAAGTGTACAGTTGCTGATAGGTTTTTTTTCACTCTTAGCCATCACATGACAGTATCTCCTGTAAGCTCCAAGTCCTGCAGCAAAAGCTTTTGTGAAGGGTCTTATACTGTAGTAATCAGAGTACCTAGGAATGTTAAGAAACAGTTTATTATAGCCATTCAAGATAGAAAAAAAAGATGTCAGGCATATTTTTTTTTTTTAATCTTGATTTAGGAAAATGCTATATCCTTGCACTGATCCTAGCTCATAGATCCCTAGTGCATAGAGCTGCTGGCTGGTTCACTGCTGCCTTCAGTGTCAGGGAAAGAAATACAGAAAAACACCCTTCCAAGTCTTATCTGGTTATCATGCCAAAAAGGAAAGGCTTGTTTGGAAATAACAGTTCAAATTAAAGAGGAATACAAGGTCAGACATTGGCTTTTGAAACTTTTCCAACTTAATGATACTGCTACAAGTCAGTCATTTTATAGATCACTTGAGCACTGTAATTCATTTAAATCAAAATTTTGTCCAGCTACTAGAAAGAAGAGAATTAATCTTGACCATGAACTGTTGTGTATTCGCTGGCATGATTCTGAAGGAGGCTGAAACAGGAATCTTGTAAAAATCTGGAGAAATGAGAGCCAGGCAAAATGTTTATCCCCAGACAAGGACATTTTATTGCAAGATGTTTACAATACAGACCAATAAACTTTTATTTTTATTGGAATTCTTATTGTAAACAAGATTATAAGATATAAAACAGAGAAAGAAGAGATAACACACTGAAGTACTGCTTTTCTAATAACGACAAAAGAAGGAGTAAATGTGAAAGTAAAAAAATGTTCTATTAGAGGCACATCAAAAACACTCAAACTTTTTTGATAATTTGTTAAGTAAAGATGCAGGTGAGTTATTCTAATTTGGGTTTATTTAGAAATGTAAGTATGGTCAGTATAATTTCATGCATCCTTTCATAGTGAAGGTAGGTTAGAGCTCTCTGTTGTCAGGACATTTGTTGCAATGTCACATTTATGAAATGGACATGAGTATAAATAATTGCACTGAAAAGTTTCATATGCTTGCCTAGTTGGCAAAATAAGGAATATTTTTCTCTTTTCAAGATGTACTTTCCCCTAAATGAGAGACATTAAAAGCAAAGGCCTTTGGAGATATTTCTGCAACGTGTTAGAGGAAAGCTTAGTGCTGACCACAGTAAAGCAAATTGGTGTGTGCCTACCATGTACACTTCATACAGTGCTGCTCGGTCTTCACTCTGCTTTCTGCCCTGTTCATTAGTGAAAAACATTTTAAAACAAAATCTTAATAAACCTGTTAAACCAGATGTTCAATTTTGACATCTCTAGAGAACGGAGGATATTCCTTGGGTATTTGAGTCTGATCACAATTTGTGTGTCTCCATCGCAGTTGTGTTGCTCGGAACTTTTTGTGTCTGAAAAGCTGGAATTCTGAGTTGTAGTGTAGGTGTGAAAAGTGGAAGCCCTAACTCAACAAGCCACTACCACCTGTTCCCTTTGGAACACTGCAGATATTTGCTGCCATATCTGACAGGGAAGAAGGTGTGCTGTGGAACAAGGCTAGTTTGTTAAAACTGTGTTTAGTTTTATGTGCATATTTTTATGATCCCTGCAGAGGTCTTTGTGCTGTCAGTCCTGTCACTGCCCCAGTCTGATTCAGCTAACTTTCTAGCACTGAGATTTGTCTTGTTTGCCTGTAAGGCACCACACACACTTGGAGTAATAAATAATAGTAAAAACTGTGATGTGATTAGAAGCAGTTACTATGAAATCACGAAACCACTGATATAGCACAAGCTTCCATTTAAGCATTTGCATACATATGTACAGAAGTGTGTGTGTAGACACAGATAATCTAATTGATGAGTACTTGGTATGATTTGGAGGGGAACACATTGGTTTGAATTAAGAAGAACAAAATTCATGACCAGTATTGTTTGTTTAAGCTCTCCAAACACCAGTTTCACATAAGTTGACTTGTGTGTTGTTCACACATGCTAAATATTTATATATTGTCTTCCTAAATACTAAAACATTGGCACATAGTAAGGTCTAATTTGATGTGCAATGTATGCATCTATCAAGAAAGATGTTTCATATTGTGGAATTGTTTCAAACATAGAAGGTGATTTAATTTGTTTGTTCATCTGTTTGTTTAGCTGTGGGTCTAGGTCTCACATGTGGGCTAAAATTCTTACAGTTGGTTCAACCTGGAAGCAATTAAATTAAACAAACCAATAACATGTAGAGATCTAGTCCATGATGCAGTGCTGTGCAAATAATGCAATGAAGTCTTACTATTTTTTGCTTGTGTATAAGAAGTTAAAACCGTTTTTAATTTACTTTCAGCAGATTGCTTTTAATATTAAAAATACCTGATGGTCTGTGCATACATACATTTGTGTTTGAATTTTATTGCTGCTGATTTCTAAGTGGTTCTTTTATTAATTTTTTTTCTCCTACATACAACTTCTATTAAGATTCTGACTTTTTTACTGTACTATGAAAACCTTAGGTTAAGCATTTACTCTATCTTGGATTCATACAAATAGTGTACAGGAATCCTCTGATAATTAGGCCGGTTTAGAACAGCTTGTACAGTTGCTTATAACAGTTTGTACAATTGAGGTGGATTGCTGACTCTGCTGACTTTGACTCCTCTAAACAACTGGTGTGAATTAGAAAGTTCCATAGTCTTGAAATGTCCAGGTATCTAGTCTGAATAATTTTATCATCTTTAAAAATAAGATACAGACTATAGATGTGTGAATGATTTTTAAATTTTCACTTGCAGCACTAAACATACTGGTAAGTATTGCCAAGATTCTCATCCTAAGTGGCCGTGATTACACAAATATTTCAAGTACATGGAGAAGGTTTAGTTATACATATATGAGTTTTGCTTTTAGTAGAAATACTCACCCTGGAAATTAACTTGGAACTAAGTATATGTTTGACCCTTAACTGAATAAATGAACTCTATACTTGCCTACAAAATGATCCTTGTGGGTCAAACCTGAGGCACGGCGTCAGCACACTACCAGCTTATGTTAGAGCCTTTTGTGTTGTATTTATTCAGGGAATAAGTGAGTATTTTTCCTCTTTAAATGCTGTCATCTTGAGTTTTCCTAGCTGAAATTTGAGGGAGCACTGATCGAAGCAATGACTTTTAAAACAGTCACTTGAAACTCAGTAGTTTCCTCTAACCTTGGACTGCGGTGTAGCACAATGCAATGGTCTTTGACACTGCGGGTTAATGTGAAACTTAGGATCAGCATTAAGTGGGTTGGAACACTTAAATGGGTTGAAATCTGGAAGAAAACAGTTCCTCTAACCCTTTTCCAAAGTTTTGTGCTGATATAATGAGTGGCTGCTATTACATGTTCTTCACCTGGAGTCATAGACGTCGCTTAGTGGCATCATTGGTTAGAGCTAAAATAATGACTGTGTCAAAATACAGAAGTTTAACTACAGGGGAGAAAATCAGCAGCAACAGAAGATTGCCGCTTACCTCTTAAATCAGACAAAATTGTTGTGCAGATGTCCTCTGCAATATTAATAATTTAAGAGCCAAAGTGTGGTTAAATGCTTGGGGAATGCTAGAGCCCTTAAATATAATTTTAGGTTAAATTGTTTGTTATTTATGTTTCCCTTGAACTGTCAGTAGTCTCTAATACACATATGCTGGTTTGTAACCCAGCCTGCCAAGCGGAAGAGGTGTTTTGATAAACTTGGTGAGGCTTTGGTCCTTTGAACTGGAGGAGAACGCTGTGTAACAGAGTTGATGGGTTTTGTGTTTAGAGAGGAGAGTTTTGGCTGCTTCACGCTGCAGCCCTTCAGACGAGAAAGTCAAATGCCATTTCCTGTTAAACACCCAGTCAATCATGACCAGCCCGGGCTCCGAGCTAGAGAGCTGCGTCTGGTAATGGAGACGCCCATTCTGTGCAGTGCAAAAAGCATTTTTTCATTTTTTGTTGTAGTCAAGTGCACATTGAAAAAACACTGCATTGTGTGCTCAGCAAAGTGTGTGACTTGTGCAACCTTATAGACAAAATACTTTGAATACAGTTGTTTAAGACTTTTTATACAAGACAACATACTCACATGATCTTGTCAAAACACAGGAGCTTTTCTCTGATTTCTTGAAGTGTATTCTGCAGGGGGCTGCCTGTTAACTACAAGGGAGAATTGGCACACTTGCATAAAAAGAGATCAGGGCAGAGCTTCCAAAACTGTGTGTATCGTTTGTAGCTGTCAAGTGGTACGTGCTTGTCTCCTCCTACTGTTTGAAGTCAGCATTGTTCTTACATCTTGCACTCCAAAACTCAAATGCTGTCAAAGAATTACATATTTAATCTAATCTCTATATAAATACCCATGGGCTACCTACTAAGTGTACAAAATTGAACATGACTAGCCGTGGGAAAGTTTGGAACTAGACAGGGGCTTTATGTCTGGTTTTGATGTGATCTGTCATGCTAACACGATCGGTTTTGTGCCTTCAGAAGCGAGTTCATTTTACATTGGAATAATAGTATCTATTTCAGTTCTCTGTTCTGGCTTGAGAGTCTTGATGGGCTGTGGGAGAGAGGTGTGTTGGGATATGAGGGTGGGAATATAAGCATGAGCAGGACCAGGAGGCAGGGTGGAGGACCAGGAAGCTCTGGAGGGGCAGGGGTCAAGGAAAGGACGATGCTTACTAAAGGGAGCAGAGGCTGAGCTGGTGAGGGCTGGACATGGCTTCAGAAACTGAAGTCCGCAAGGTAAAATGGTGTTGCCTCCATGACTCAGTCTATATCCACAGATTTCTATGCTGGTTCATCACTGATGAACAACTTAACCTTTCTTTTTGTAGCACACCCTACTGCCCCAAGACAGGAAGATAAGAGCACTTATGAGACAACTGCAAAATTGCAAGTATATTTTTGGTGCTCTGGTCTATAAGCGTCCAGCCTCCCTCTGAGAGATAATCTTCATGGCTCTCTATCCACATTTCTGGCTGTCTTGTTTTTTTCAGAGGTTGAGTCCCAAGCCTCTGGCCTAAACTGTTTGATGTGAAAAACTTGCTGCAAGAAAGTTCTTCCTGCCCCTTCCTAGTCTGGGAAGAGCCACCACAATGCATGTTCCTTCTAGGGTTGAGACATCTAGAAAATAAAATTCCTTTTTATTCCCTTTTAACAGCAGATTTTGCTAGTTTCTTTCTTCTGTTAGCTCTCCACACTACAAGTCCCATTGCATTTTATTGAGGCTAGTGCTTACCCACAGGCATAATTAGTTTGTATAAAATAGACTGGAACAAATCATTGTATTTAAGCAAGCTAGGAAACTGGAAAGGTTGCTTTGTATCTGGAGCCAAGCTTCTCAAATCAAGTTTATTTCCAACAGCAAATACTTTTTATTTAAAGATTCAGAGCTCCTTTCTTACCCTGAGTGGGTTCTCAGCTGCAAGGTTGCATTATGGACTTGTGTGTGTGTTCTCTTCCATTGCATTTGGAAGAGAACAGTCTGGAAGTAAGTGTTAGGCAGAGTTGAAAAGTAGAGGTCAGACTGACCTTTCCTTGAAACTGAGAGCTATCCTTGCTCCAATGTACTATTAGAGCAGTAATTGGATGGGTCTCACAGTGAATAATAGGAAATGAATCATGCTTGTTTAATTTTTTTTTTTTTAAATTCTCCACCAGCCTAAAAATAAATTAATCTGGCAGAAGTTGCATGTATTGCCTTTTTTTCTTTGTCCTGGGTTTCTGCCTTCCATGATTACCATGACAGGGCATAAAAATAATAAAGATGAAGGAATATTTCTGACCTCCCACTCTGCACGGTGCATATCGGAATCACAGCAGTCCCACACAGGGGAGTGGAGTGCATTGAGTCGAGCATGTGCGTGCAGTCGTGTGCAAGGGTGTGCCAGGACAGGTGACTATGTAACACAATCTCCCTGCTCTTGAAATGATATTGCGCATTCCAAAGGCACTGCAAAGTAATTCTGTATTGTGGATGGTGCAAAACTGGTGTTTTTCTATTAGGTCTGACCTGATTTTAGAGAAAGAGACAGGGAGAAGATTGATTTAGTCTCTGTGTGTCTGCCATATGTTGAGGGAGCCTTAGTCTGCATCTGTGAGGTGGCAGAGGTTGAAGGATGTGGAGCCTGAGCTGGTGAAATGATGGGGAGGAAAGGATGGAGGCTGTGAAACAATTTCTTTAGGAAGCCCATGCAACATGCTGCACGGAAAGGTTAATATGTTTTTATCTGTGTTGCTGTTGTTTACTGATTCTTTTAGGATGGACATATTTATCTTTATGACCACGTATTTTAGAGTGGATATTTCTAGAATTATTGAGAAGTTGTTACAAGCTAAAGTGCTGCATGGCAGCCAAAAGAGCTGATGTGGTCAGATGTGTGACGTTAGCCCCTAATTTCCAAACCTCTGCCTACTTTTTTGACTCTACAGGTCTCATTACAATCAATGGAAACTGTAGAGCTAAGTGTTTGCAAACTAGTATTGAAATCTTTGGGATTATACGTTTTAGTCAGCAAAAGGAGTTTGCTCCATGAATGCTGGACCAGCATGCTTGAAATAAGCAAAGTAGGAAGAAATCACCTAACAGAGCTTACGCTGGATACCGTGGTGGCAAGGGTGGCATAAATGCCTCAGTTCAAATCAATAGCTAGAGTTCCAGGACTCTGGAAGGATTTTCCATATAAGTAAAGCTTTTAAGGAGAAATAGGTTATGAAAAGAACTGTTAATGGGCCTTAATAAAAAGACTCACGTCAGTGCTGAGCTCTGAATATTAACCCATACATTTCTCCTTAAATAATTAAATCTATAAATGAAACATGGAGCCAAGTGTGTGAGTAGCAACCTTCCTGGACTAAGATTGCCAATAGGTTTGTATTTGATTCTGCAAGAAAAAGCTTTTAAGGAGAAATAGGTTATGAAAAGAACTGTTAATGGGCCTTATTAAAAAGACTCACGTCAGTGCTGAGCTCTGAATATTAACCCATACATTTCTCCTTAAATAATTAAATCTATAAATGAAACATGGAGCCAAGTGTGTGAGTAGCAACCTTCCTGGACTAAGATTCCCTTCCTGCAAGAAGGGAGCTCGTTACTTGGTGAGGTTGAGGTCGTTGTGGACTGTGGCTGTCTACAGGGCAACCCAAGAAACAGAGCTGCTTGGTGTTAGTTACATCTACACTGATAATACCGCTGTTAGGAGAAAGATTTCCTTCCAGTAATTTATTGACATAGGGCCATTTTCAGGAACAATCCACTTGAAATTGCATGCTGAGCCAAGTCAGAAAGGTAAAAAGCAGACAATAGTTAGGTCTTTCAAGTGGTCCAGTTTACCCTCTGTATTTCCTGTGCCATCTAAAATAGGAAAGACAGTGAAAGAATCATGGCATCTGACTGAGGGGAGGTTAGAGGTCTTCAGGTTGGTTTGGGTTTTTTTTTTTCCTTACCAGAGAAATATCTTTTTGATACTGTACAACACAGTTTTCAAACTGAGGACTTTTTTTCTTATGTCTGTGTTTTTTTTCAAAGTGGGTATGTGTGAGCTCTGAAAAGCTAGGATCTCTCAGAATCACTTCATTCCATGGCTTTAAGGCAGCTTTGATTAGTGAAATAAACTTTGTGACACCTTCACGCAAACCTCACTGAGTCTTAGAATTGGATGCACTCTTCAGCGCATCACTACTGAGTTTACACCTTGCTGGGGGCATGTGTAAACACCGTGGTGCAAAACCATTACGAGCTTTGTGCTGCCAAGAATGGCAAAAGCTATGGGGAGTGAGTTGGGCTGTTTCTGGGTTCCAGGATAGTTCACCTATCTTTCTCTTCAGTGCTACATGTAGGAAGGGGAATGGTACCCATTGATAACAGCTGAAATCTGACTCATTACGCATTAGGTGTGACAGTAGCTTTTGTTCATCTCAAATATCTGCTTATATCTGCTTCATCTCAAATATCAAGTTCCCAGACACTGAGTAACTGTTATCGAACTTCCTTTGGAACTTTTTAAAGTACCATGAAAATGTGGGAAGAGAGGGAGTGTGTGTGTATACATATAAATAACTGAAATACCTGAGAAGGTATTAATTTCCTAGTTTGATGTGCATCTGTAACAAATGACAGCATTTCTCAAAGACTTTGTGGTAGATGGCGTCTTTTTTGCAAGCAAGGCTCACATCAGAAAAGTGTTGTGGCCTGATAGGATAAAATTATAGCAGAAGTTCCACAAAGTGCAGCAAAAGGTACAGGTTGGGTAGATGTTAGGAACTTGCAAGTTGGTGGATAAAACTGACGTTTTTGGTGAAGCACGCCCAGCATAATATGCAATCTGTAGGTGGTTAGAGTAGAAAATGGGGAAGGAACAATGTGAGGAAGGACAGTGCTCTGAGCTTGGACTGATAGACTGTCAGTTGTGCTGCTGAAAGCTTTCTCCTGGGGTGATACAGGCTGAACAATCTAGCAGGAAGAAAGCCAGCATTTTATGTGAACTGGAGAAAGTGTAGTGGCTGTTAGGAAAACACAAAAGAGTACATATTCAGTGTCAAAAATAGGGGACTGTATTACAATGTTGACAGGACAGAAAGGAAACAGCAGACAGTAAAAATGTTATGGAGAAATGAGCAACAACTTTTTGACTGACCCTGCATATAGATATTAAAGTATCTGAGAAAGAGAATGGAACTCTGCTTCTGCAGTTCAGCCAGAGACGAGGGGATGCAGGAAAGACCACATGGGAAAGATACTGGAGGATAGATTAGCATTAGTGTAGGTCAGAAGTGTTAAGGCTTGTCTGCAGTAAAATGTCTAATCAGAACATGCCAATTTGCTTAAAGTCATTTTATGAGCATGTATCACTTTGGATAACAAGTTTTCTTACAGTCCTGTTCTAGTCGAACTGACAAGCACAATTTTTCCAGGACAGCCCTTCCCAAGATGATGGAAGTCCAGGCCCAAGTCGTTGTTTTGTTGGATTCCCTGAACTCCTATTAATATTAATGCTTATTGTGTGCAGTAATTAGAGGCAGACCTTAAATGGCATTTAGCCTTCTTATTATATTTAACTGTGTATTTTGTCTGTGCTCAAATGTCTCGTTTTGCATTAGAAAAGGAAAAGGTAAGATGACCTTTATGCAGACAGAGGGTTTGCAATTCCTTTCTATCTTAAAATCTAGTAGTGCTCCTCACTGATACTTTATACTTGGAATTTGAAGAAAGAAAATGTAGAATAACTAGGCTGGCACCATAATTATCACTGATCTATAGTTTATGAGGAAAGCAGCAAAGCTGAAATTGGAATTTTAGAACTCTGTTAAGGACTTTGACACCTTACTCTGCCTAGTGAGCTACTGCCAAATAAATACACAATTGAATCTTTTTTTATTCTAGATGACAAGATTTGAAATGAAATAATCATATTTCACTCCTAACTGAATTTTAGTGCTACTTCAGAAGGGATGGATTAATTTTAAATGCTTTCCTGGATATTCATTTCCTTTAAACTGGAAATTGCTATAATCAAAATGAAAACTCTTGACAGTGAATTTAAATGTTTGTCTTCTGTTTCTCACCATAACTTTGCTTAATAGACATCTACAGTTTACTGGAGAAAAGCCTTTCTAATTCCTCACAGGAAACGAAAGCAATTTCTGTATTAAAATTTCAGCCTGTGTGGTGAATGAGGGCTAGACTAAATACAACTTTGCTCTAAAATGGTGTTTCATTATTTGTTTCTCACAATTTATTGCATGGAAGTATAAGACTTCAGATAGATTGCATGAACTACATGAGCAGACTGTAAAGAAGATTTATTCCAATTTTTCAGTTTAGATTTCTTTTTTGCAAGTACAGAATCTACCATTCTGGTAAAGTCTTTGCATAAAGCAACTCATCTTTGATAGCTATCCAGAAAGAAGTAAAAGATTTCTTACAGCAACTAAGACAGAATGCTTTCTGATAGCAGGACACAAGGTTGTAGATATACAAATACTGATTTAAAAATAAAAAATGTTTAAAATAAGTTAGCAAATTATCTAATGTGGTGTTGTACACTTATACGTCTGGATTTCTTTGGCCATCCATAGTGAGATTTTCTTTTGGTATAGGATTTTCTTAGACTAAAAATGCATTATAGACCTGATACTGACTGATTTTTAACTGAATTCCTGTTTGTAAGTATGAGTAGCCTCGGGTGGATCTTTCTTAGAAGTTGAAAAATGGGCACATATCTTGGTTCCTGTATAAATTCCATCCCCAGAACACCCTCGCTTTCTGAGGCTCCTGTAAAACAACCCTCAGTTATGCTCTGGTAATTGGTCATTTTGTCTACCTGAATGACTCTTTCACAGCTTAAACTTCTTCCACGGTGGTTTATTTCCGCCGATAGTGTCATATATAATATCTCTTAAGTAACCTTTTCATTTCCAAGGTGTAAATAATCACTCTTTTCCATGCACCTTAGGCAATGTAGCTTTGCTTCCACTGAATCTCTGTGGTGGTTTTCTGTCTTTTTTAGTTTCTTTGCTTTAACCAGTTGTATAAGGTTTTATTAGTTCTGTGCATTCACTCTCAGGTATTTTTTGCCATGCGCTAACATGCTCTATCATGTATAATCTGAAATGCGTGTACTGGACATGACAGTACTGTTCCCACCATTTACTCTCACATGATTGATTGTAACCATTGGATCGTAGCTTTGATATATTGTAAGTCTGGGCAGTGATTGTGGGTGATGGATCGTGACAGTCATGATATTTCAGAAGTAAAGTTCAAATTATATTTTAAAAGAATTTTCCCCTCTTTTGAAGCATCACATTTGTAATCTTCCTGTAGAGTTAATGGCAGCAGATTATTATAGTGATTGATTCTTCCAAGATCCTATTAGACTGGCTTTATTTTGCCAGTATAGCTTTTTAATTAGTGCTTTTTTGAAATTATCAGCAAGAATTGATTTTTAAAAGATAATATTTTTAATAAGTCACTAACTATAGATACGAAATTCCTTCATGCTGGCAGTAAACAATGTGAAGGAATAGATTTTGTCACAGATTGCAAATGGTTTTAATCTGTCCAGTCCCTGGATATTAAAGATTCTGATATTATTTGATTTTCACTTAATAACTGAAATCTAGCTATTATCTGATTTTAAAATTGAGTTGATGGTGTTATTTTTGATTGTCTCTTAGTAATGTGGGGTTGAAAACCCATTCCTTTGGAAAAATCCTGGGACTATTCTAAGACAGGCCAGGGAGTGCAGCAACAAACATTGCCAGAAGGGTAACTCAGGGCATGACTTGTGCAGCTGTAGGAGTCTGGCTGGGATGGAGTTAGCTTTCTTCATAGCAGCCCATACTGTGCTTTACAGGAGCTTGTCCCAGTAACAATGCATGGTGGTGTTCCAAATTATATCTGAAGTAAGGAACTTTCTGTAAGGCAAAAATACGACTTCCCTCAATTTGAAAACATCTCTGAGTACAGTACAGCACATTGCCCCAGCCCAAGAATAGCACAGATACAGCTGAAATTTTCTGTGAAGTGCATCATCATACAAAAGAAGAAACATACCCAACTTGTAAATGGGCTATGTGGTGGTACAGCTA
Source organism: Eurypyga helias (assembly GCF_000690775.1). NCBI lineage: Eukaryota > Metazoa > Chordata > Aves > Eurypygiformes > Eurypygidae > Eurypyga > Eurypyga helias. Next base: position 72,206 of record NW_010245501.1, on the reverse strand, counting down.
GTAGACGACACTGTGTATGTGTATACCTTTTCCCTTACGTGGTTGTCTTCTGCTATAGAAGACTTGCAGCTGCATCCTAAAACACTGAGATTATTGCTCTCTCTGCCTTCTCTCTTCTGAATCTGAAAGAGAGAGGGTCAATGTGTGTCCCCTTGCTAGAGCTACTTCTGTAGACTTTGCGTACTCCTTTTGCTATTTCAAAGCGAATATCCACGTAACATCTCTTTCACATACGTGATGGTACCCAGTGCATCTGGTGTTTCTAGGCCTGACTAATATGTGTCATCTCAAGTCTCCATCCAGTAACTTCAGAAAATAAAGCCAAAATGTTTAGGTCATGCCTGCTAATGACCCTTCCTCACTCCTAAATGAAGGACTCGGTGTTCTTATAATTTAAATTCTGGGTCTATTCATTTGAGTAGTACTTTCAAAACTTTTACCTAGAATTATTTTATCTCTTTCACCATAGCCCAAGCACTTGGTAAAGGTTAATATCAGAACCTGAATATTTATATGCATGATAATACAATTCCTTAGATGAGTAATAAAAATGTGTGTATTCATCCAGTGTATCAGATTTAATAAGCATTATCATGATCAAAATCTGTTAGTACCAAAAGACTCCTTGCCAGTGTTTTCTTAATATTCTTGCCTTTCCAAAGTGGTTGGATGGTATTTGCTGGAATGACCACCTGCAGAGAAGGGCATGTCAGCCTGATGAGCACAGACTGATGAACGCAGTTGGCTAGAGATTATTCAGGATCAAGGCAGCAGGAAACCATGAAAAAAAATAGTCTGCTCCTGTGTGGAGAGCTGGCATGTTTCTCTATATAAACTAAATATCCTACCTCTGTCCAAATGGACTGTTTTTGCCCATTTCTGTCTCCATCTGGTAATGGTAGACCAAGATGTCTTTTGTGATTTTAGTCTCTGTCAGGCAAATGGAGGGGAAGGGGAGGGGAATATTGTGCTAAGAACTTGCACACCCTGAGCTATATAGTCCACGTAAGAGGTACGGGATGTGATGGGGGAATTTGGAGGTATGCTGTGGAATGTCACCTTAGTAACTGCAGCAGTATATAAAAAGAAATACTCTGTTAAACTCCACCCTCTTTAGAATGAATTCCTTCTTGTAGGGAATAATCCTGGCCTGATCACAATGAGTTCTTAACCCTTTTCACAAGTGTGCGGCTGCAGTGGCACAGTGGACCTTCAGGAGCAGACTGTTCACTTTCTGAATTACAGCCGGGCCCTACCCTGCAAGGCAGTGGTTCTCCAGTCTCAGGGAGGCCTTTGCAGAAGAAAACACTGGTTCCTTTCCTTCCCCTCTCTTGTAGATCTCTTGCCCTCTCCTCCATCCTGCCATTCCCAGCTGCGGGAGCGCTGGGAGGTGTGGGAAAAGGTAATGCTCATGTGGAGTTAACAGGATTTGCAGAGAGGCATCTTTGGAGAGAGAGGCAAGGATCCCAGCATCGCTGTTAGTTCAATGTATGTTGCAGTGTCAGGTGTAGCGAGGGAACTTTTGGGGCAAACAGATCTGCCAAAGTGAGAACATCTGAATTAGGAGTGGCTTTTGGGACTCTCTGGCTCCCTGGCTGGCCAAGTCCCGTCCAGGGCAGTGGCCACGCTGGATGAAGCGCAGTGCTTGGGAGAGCTCTGCTGCTCTACTGGATCCTGTAGGGAGCCACACTCTGGTTTAGAGACACTTTAAAGTGGGGGGCAGAGTCTTTTTTTGGGGAAAGGGGAGAAGGTGATAGACCATTAATGATTCCACGGGAGGAATGACTGAGAGGCGCGTGAAAGCAAGGGTGCTCTGGTGTAGAGGTAAGTAGACGGGGACAGTTGAGTCCAGAGAATTGCACAAAAAAGAAGTGATGTTCAAGTTTGATAACTGCTACCATGAAGAATGAGAAGTTCTAATTTTATTTTCTATTAGCTATATGCACATACTGAAAGCAAAAGTAGAAAGTTATTGCTTTCTATGTAGTGTAATCCATAAAAATTGTATCAGATAAATTTAATGAACCTGCAGGATACAGTAATTTAATTTTCAGTCTAACATGACTTTCAGCTGCTTTTAGTAGAAGCTAAAAGGAAATTGGGTAACTTGAAGAGCAGCTTGACCATTTTGTGTGCAACAATAACCAGGTTATATGAAATCTATTAATTAGAGGACTAAGATACTGAAACTAGTTGAAGGTGCAGACTGCAACAAAAATAGGTACCGAACATCTTATGAGCCTGAGATCTCAGACGTGAGTGTGTCTATAGACCTCTGGAAAGTCTTTAAGAAGGAGGAAGTAGTAGTATCTGTCTAAAGGCAGAATGAAGTTCAACCTTGTTTTTCCAATCTCTGTAGCATAAGTTGTCCTTTTAACTCTCCAGTCCTATTATTTATGTAGAAAACCACACCAAATGACTGCTTATCTATTTAAAGGCTGTATTTGCAGCTTATTTTTGTCTTTTCACTGACAGTGTCACAGTAAAAATGTAAACACAACTATAAATAGAAAAAAAGAAAGTTCAAACCCTTGCTTTCAAAAAATCTACAAAATATGAAACTCCATTTATTTTTTTTATTTTATATGTATGTTATCCTGTTCAGTTGGCTGAAGGGTGTTGTAAATCAAAGTGACAATTGCAATGGGCGTAAGGGATAGGTTGGATAACAAAATGAAACAGGAAGAAAGGAAACCAAGATATGAAACATTAAGGACTGTCAGAAAAACATCACAAAATTAATTGGCAATAATGAATTATAAAATCAAAAAGAAGGAAATATTTTTGAACAGTTATTCCATAAATTTATTTTCACTTATGAGTAAAATGCAGATTTTGATGCTTATGTAATTTTTGGGGTATGATTTATGTAATTCAAACCATGTAATGGAGTTTTTGTGGGATATTGTCTGAATACCAGTGGAGATATTTTTAAAAAATATTTTTAAACTGGAGTTTTCAGAGTATCTGAGTTTTTTCTACTGGTTATTTTAAAAAATATATTATTGTAAACATTAGAAAAGGCAGATTTCAGAGGGAGGGAGGAATTAAGACAGTAAGTCTGTACGACATAGTTTTCTTTGGATAGATCCTTTCTAAAGTCATGGTATTGTCTAATCACACAGAACGTGACACAGAGGCAACTGATAGTTGCATTTGCTTTCTTCTCAGATTAGGGTTATTCAGCATACTTTTTCTTTTTTTTTTTTTTTTTTTTTTCTCTTGCCAAGGTATATGAACCCCCTCATGCAGATGAGATGGAAAGTTCTGTGAAACCTCCTGTGTACTTCCCCCTACTCATGCAGTCACCTCCTCGCAGTGATGCAGCACGCTGCTGCAATGTACTTGGTTTTCTGCTCTGGTTTATGCTGTTGCTTTGTTACCTTTGCAAATACTTCTTTCAAAACCTCAAAATCTTTCATTAAATTTAAAGATCCAAAGATTTAAGGTCAGAATATTTTGACATATTATGTAAAACAAGCCATAGAATATCACATTTTTATTTTCAAATTAATCTTATGAGTTCTTTCAGCTACTGTATATCTTTTAGAAAGCTCTCTCATGGAGACTTGTAAACATTTAATCTGAACAACCACATCCCAAAGGAAATTGCGCTAATGAGTTCAGGTTTTTTCACTAGTTTAAGAAATGTTTATTTGTTTACCGGTTGTTTTGGTTTAGATTCTGGCTAGCAGACCTCCCTCTTGCTTTTCTGCTCACTGAAGTTGTTGTCTATCAGAATTTTTATCTTTGTTTAAATTTTTATTAGACTTAACCTTCTTTTCTACAGACAAATTAGCTTGAAGCTCTTCAGTTTTTCAGTGTAAATCATGCTTCTCAGACTTGGGAATTTCTGTAGGTCTGTCCTGGGTTTTGATGTTTCCTTTGAAGAGTGGACACTGGAACTGCACGGCAGTGGTGATGTAGCTGCTTTCCTTATGCCATTGGCTGAGGTGATGCCGTATCTCTCTGAGCCTGCTTGATACTTCCTGCTTACACGAGGAATGAACTCCTCACAGTCTTTCTGCATCAGGATTAATATGCCCTACAGGTTGGCCAAAGTAGGAACCACTGAAATCCTTTACAGTTTTAAGTTTTCAAATGTGATTTGGAAATTTTTCTTTACCTTTAATTTATTTATTTTAAAATTATTATTTTTGGAAGCACGCTCCATAGGAACATCTTTTCTTTTCCCATTTGTGCTTTTGGAAGACTAGGAAAACTGGATATCTGAGCATAAAAAAGCAGTGGCATTCACAGCTGAACTCTGTTTTGTGTCCCCTCTTTGGGAGCAGATACATGATTCACAGATACAGTAGATGCAGTGAGAACGGGACCTCTGGCCTTGTGTTGGACCAGAGAGAAAGAAATGCTAATAGAAAGATCCTTTCACTTTTCCAGAAGCTAAGCTTGAAAGAGATGCTGTGATGTTTTGGCTGTTCATTTGGACTATTCTCAGTTTTTGTTGTGTGGGCATTTTTTTTTTCTTTTTTCAAAACCATATCCAAAATATAAAGAAAGTAGTGGGCATGAGGATACACTTCAGTGTGTGTCAGTTTTGTCCTTTCTGTTCTTTAGTAGTCACTAAAAGAAATTGCCTCAGTATTCCCATGGCACTCTTCAGTGTCCAGTTCTTTCATTTTCACAGTCAACCTTGCTATCTCTCTTCACATCTCTTTAGCCCATGGGACTGTGCACCTCACTACACCCACTGCAAATTTCAGATGATTCATTCTCTTCTCTTCTAAGTCATTTTTTTACTCGCTGTCTCTTCAAATTGTCATCAGCATACTGCAAAGTTCAAGAAGTGGTGGGGTTTTTTTTCTTTTTCTTTTCCTTGTATGTTTATTCTCAGTTAACTACTCTATATTAATTCTAAAATTCCTCCTTTGGCTTCTGCACCAAAATTATACCATGTTTGCTCAAGGGAAATATTTTTATTGCTTGTTACTTATTGCTATAGCAATGAAGTCCTATTACCCCTCCCCATCTCTCCTACTACAGAGATTTAAATAGATACTCATGTTTGTGGCAGGACTTCTAGTTGAAACTGGGAGTGTTATATAAACGTATAATCCATCTGATAACTTCAGATGGAAATGAATGACTGCTGTATAAAAAGAATGTGAGGACTTACTCCACTCTTTAAAAGTAGATTTAAATTCTATGACTTAATCAGTGAAATATAAAATAGAAAAATTAAGATTCTATAAATTAATGTACGTGTATTTGGTCCCATTGTAACTGTATGAAATAAAAGCAGATATGGGAGTTTCCATATTGGAGGGGAATGTGAGTAGGCAAATCAGAGATATGTGAGCAGAAAGAACAAGAAAGTGTTGTCCTTTTTTTGTCTTTTTTTTTAACTTGGAAGACTTTGTAGTAGGGAGTGTAAGAAAGCATAAATCACCATAAGTAAATGCTATTTGATATAGCCAGAAATCGTAGAAATTTTTAGTATTAGACTCTGCATAAAAAAAAGAGAAAGAAAAAAAAAATCCTGCTGCATAAAGAATTTAATCAGTGACCTCTTAACTCAAGAGTTTAACTTCCAGCTCTCTCTATTTTTCTGGTGTTAAAGCACATTTTGCTGCTCATTCATTCCACTCTTTTGAGAAAAGAGCTGTATTCATACAAACAGTGGATGATTGTTTTCAGGGGAAGAAAAAAAAGGATTCTTTTTCATGTAAACATTAGATAGTGCAATAGAGCCTTGGAGGTGGCTGGGATGCGAGGTTTCAAATCCTGTCACTAGATACGCACAGCAGTGGTTCTGGGGACATGTCAAAAGAAATGAAGTGTGAAACTGTATCTGCAACCTCTTGCCAGAAGGTTTTGAAATAAGGGTGTTTCCAGCAGTTTACATGGCTGTCTCATTCCCTGAAGTTTACAGCTATATTGTCTGTGCTGCTGTAGAAGTCACTGAACCTCATTTTTCTTGTGGCAATGAGGAGATTGAGATGATAAAATAATGAAGATGTCTAAGCTAAAGAAAATCACTCAGTGTTAATTGGCATTCCAAAGATTTCCAGTTGACATTGATCTTTCAAATTTCTAAGTCTCCTTATCCTGACAAGAAGTCTCTCACCCTGCTGCCTCCACCCCACTTTATTAATTATGTTAACTAAATACATTTCAGACACAGTGCTAGAACATACTATGTAGCATTAAGGCATTCTGATTATCATGATTAAGCTCAAACCTTAAGACAACTAAAAGAGTAATTAAGTATACTTGGTACAGAATGAGCTAGTAGAATGAGAAATGTTAGTCTTCATCTGGTAATTTTATGTTTAGTTACAGTAAGTGGAAGTTATCTTAGAGCTATAAAGAGGCAGAGCTTGATTTGTCCCAGGAATAAAACGTGGGGATTGATTCTACCTGAACTGAGGAGGAGAATAGAAGATAAAGGTAAAACCAAAAACTCTGTATATTAATCTGAAAACCTGCGGCTGATTCATCTAGAGTTCAGATAGACTTTCCGTGCTGTTGTACCAAAACATCACAGCTTAAATTGTTCTCATGAACTCAACTAGAATGAGGTTTTTCTCCAGAACTGGAATATGTAAAAGTAATGTGAATTTAATAGGTCTATTTTTAATATTTTCCTTTCACTGATTTGTAGTACTGTAATCTATTCTTAAGGAGAGGGTTCTGTATTCCCCTCTCCAGCTATTTCACCAGAACAGAAAAAGAAGTCAGTAATTATGTTAAAATCTTGACCTTACCTGATTGATAGATTTTGGATGCCCCGCAGTAACGTATTATGCTACTCTTTCTGGCACGACATCTTGTCCTCTTCCAAGCCATTGCTTTATTTTAAAGTATCTGAAATTAGCACAGGGTCTGCTTCTGTTAACTGCATTAAGGTGTGCAGATTTGCTGCCAAAGATATCTGTACCCGCCTGGTGCTGCTCAGCCAGAGGTGTTCTTCACAGTCTTTACTAATGATAAATTTTTTCCCAGTGACAATCCGAATTGCCTAAATCCTTTCCAGTAAATTAGAAGACATTAGCTAAGGTATTAAGTTAATTTAAGGGGAGGGGGGGGGTGGGGGAAGGGAAATAGACCTCTTCATTCACACGTTAACCTTAGGGTGTATTGAACTTCCTGACTGGCCTTCACATTAACGGCTGTAATCAGTAGATAGAAGCTTGTCAGATTCTGGGGGAGTTGCACTGAAACTTTGTCTTGATGAGCCCTACAGTCAAATTTCAATTTACTGAGGCATATAGCTCTCCTGTTTCATTTACTCATAAATATATGTAAAGGAGATGCTATAGTAACCCCCAGTTTTAGAAATCTGTGAGTAAAACCCCTTGGTGTCACTGAAGTAAACGGAGAACCTTGAATACTTCTTGCTTTTGATTGTGAAGTTTTGTTTCCCTTGTCCAAGCACTTAGGTATCTCTGAATGTAGATATCAAAACAACTTCCTACTTAGTTGTAACCGGAATTTTTTTATTTCATAGAATCATAGAATCATAGAATGGTTAGGGTTGGAAGGGACCTTAAAGATCATCTAGTTCCAACCCCCCTGCCATGGGCAGGGACACCTTGCACTAGACCAGGTTGCTCAAAGCCTCATCCAGCCTGGCCTTGAACACTTCCAGGGATGGGGCATCCACAGCTTCTCTGGGCAACCTGTCCCAGTGCCTCACCACCCTCTCTGAGCCATTCTGTGGCGAAACCAGGGATGGTGTTGACCAGTAAACAAAGGACTCTCTTACTGTACGTGACTGCTTTTATTCAAATAAAACTATTTTAATTAAATTTGTGTGGGACATACTAATGTAGTCAGAAAAGTCTGTGTAACATTATGCTCCCATTTTCCCATTATCCTTTTCTATAGCTGAGTTTTTAATGAGACGCTGTTTTCCTGAGCTTGTAAATACTTCTCTTTGCTGTTACTCCGTAGAAGTATAATAGAGAGAAGAAGAAAAGCTATTGTTACAAACAGTTGTTAATTTTCAAATTGAGTGCTTCAGTGAAAGCTGGGTAATTGCTCTTGTATCTGGGCACAGGCGAAACAAATCACGGGCATGCTTTTCAAGAGCCAGTTTCCTGTGCCTTCACAGAGGCCACATACTCAGTCACGGGCACAAGCTGTTCAAATATTAGGGTTGTAGTTTGGAGAGGGGGGTTACATAAGAGGATTGGTTCATAAGGTGTTAAGACTTTTGCTTCTTTTTATTGTTGTTTTAAGAAGGTCTTCGCATCTGGGAAGGTGGAAGTGCGTTCTATGCATTTGAGGTGTTTGTCTTATCATAGGAATAAATCAGTGTGTAGTAGCTGTGTGAAGACATTCATATGTTTGGGAGGTTTTGTACGTGGGAGGAGACTTGGCACTGACTTTGCTCACACAAAGCTAAATACATACTTGAATGTTTGTAGGACTGAGGCCTAAAACATCTCATTTTTCAGTCTTAAAATGTGTTACTTTTCACTATGATGAGTGGAGAGTCTTTTGTCACTCATCTTGGTACAGTGTACCACCTCAGTGTTACCCGTTATCTTTCAGTAATCGTTACTCGTTATTTTGCAGAAGCAGAGATCTAACTGAGGGATGCCTGAGGAGGTTTTTGCTGATGACAAAGTATAAGCAGATTAATGTTTTTATTCCCTAGCATGTTGGTTTTGGCTTTCCCCTCTGGGTTCAGAGTTGTGTTGTTAGAAAACAGAGTACTTGTATTCATGATCATACTAAAAGTAGCTGCCATAATGTAAATGAGTAATTATAAATTGATATATCTCTGCTTGTCATTGACACATTCTTACATGAGGGACTAATTGACTGGGGAATCAGAAGAGTGAAAGTGAGAAAACTCATGGATTGGGATAATGACAGTTTAACAGGTGAAGCAAAAGCTGTATACGCAAGAAGCAGAACAAAACAAGGAATTAAGTCACTGCTTCCTATTCTCAGGCAGGTGTTCAGCCATGTCCAGGGATGCAGGGTTCCATCACATGTAACGATTACTTGGGACAACAAATGCCAAAACTCTGAAGGCGTCTCCCCCACTCCTTTCTCCTTCTTCCCCCAGCTTTATGTGCTGGGCATGATGCCACATGGTCTGGAATGTCCCTTTGGTCAGGTGGGGTCAGCTGTCCTGGCTGTGTCCCCTCCCAGCTTCTTGTGCACCTCCAGCCTACTCACTGGTGGGGTGGGGTGAGGAGCAGAAAAGACCTTGATAATGTGTGAGCACTGCGCAGCAGTAACTAAAATGTCCCTGTGTTATCAGCGCTGTTATCAGCACTGTTTCCAGCACAAATCCAAAACAGCCCCATACCAGGTACCATGAAGAAAAGTAACTCTACCCCAGCTGAAACTAGTACAGGCATGAACTTAGTTTTTGTTTTCAATTCCCTCCTGCTCCCACCAAGTGATTTGCTATCTCAGTAGGGATCCTTCTCATCTTGCTTTTAACAGACAATACTGGAGAACACAGGAGTCTGTAATTGATTTTTGTATCCTTTTGCATTTTTGTGCAGTTTTATGGAGGCTGTATTGCAAAAATGGGCTTGTGAAAAAGGAGGAGATATAAAAAGGATACATAATTCTTCTAGTTTTCTGAATTCAGTGTCTATATGAAAATGCCTTTTGTGAGTGAAACAGCTAGTCAAGGAAATTAAACTTCAGGTACCACCATCCTCATTATAGCCTGATGGATGTCATTTAAGTAAAATAAATATTGGCCAGAGGATCCTTCTTCCTGGGTTCTGAGCTGAAAATATGCACACTGTTGCCCTTAGCTTGCCAGAAGGTAGCCAAATATTGGCCAAGTAGTTCAGGAGGGGCTTGCCAGGGCGGTTGAACTCAGGTGCCACACTCAGGTTCCACGTGAGCTGGTGTCTGTATGTGCAGGTGGTGTGGTGACACAGAGCCTTACTGATAATTACAGCCTGGCACTGACTTGCCCAGAGCGCGCCGTACTAATGGTGATAAGGCTCAAGACAAGGTATGGATTCAGTGCCCCTGTACCACCTTGTACTGAATGCTTTGAAAAGTGAGCAGTGAAGTCAAACTGTAGCTTCTGCTGAAGTAACGTCTAGATTTCTTGGTGTAAAAGATAGTACAAAATTAACATCAGTAAGGACTTGATTGACCAAAATCTGAGATGGGTGGAGAAATAGTAACATTAAAGAGAATTTCTGTTTCCTCAGTGAAGAGAAATCCATCCCCAGGTGGTGCCAACAACATGAAAGCTGGCAGCTCTGACAGCCTTTATGCTGCTTGTGTGCCCAGGGCACCTGACTTACTTGAACCTACAGAAATACTCCAATGAGAAAGTTTCTTCACTGAAAAGTTGAATTATTATTTTCTGACATGTAGTTAAGTAGGTATAACAGCAACTAGCTCCTGTGATGTGTATTTATAGTGTATACTTTATTCTACTGTACAGGTGTTTATAAATTCATTGAGATACTTAGCTGAAAGGTGTATAAATGCAAGCAATAATTAGTGTTACACATATAAAAGAATAAGGTCTTCCTGCCAGTAGCCCTTTCTCAAGGGGGAATTTTATTTCTTTATCTGCAGTAATTTTATTGCAGTCTCTCTTGAGATTGGAATATGCAGTATTTAAAGTTGATTTAAACAAGAGGAAGACTCACTCTGCAATCCATTGAAACTGAAGGGATGTGTTCCTACTGTCTCATTGCTGGACGCTTAGCTATACACACATGCTGAATGAATCTCTTCCAGATTCCCAGGTGACTTCTGGTTTTCTCTGAACAAGACGACTTACCTTTTGCCTCTCTATTTAAGGCATTCCCTTTGCACATTTGGTTTGTTTCAAGATTGCATATTTGTATTTGCTTATCCTTAGTTTAGGGTTACTGGTCTTACTTATGAAGGACGTACTTCATGTGTCAAGGTGTGATAACCAAACTTAAAATACAGTAACAGTTTCTTAACAGTGACAATAGCACTTGTGTTAAAGCAGACAGACTTACATCTGCCCAACATCTTAAAAAAGCACTATTATATCAGAAGTTCATGTAAAATGCCGTGGCTTCTGGAAGATGCATCTCAACCCTCCAAAAGAAAAGAAGATTTATTTTCCTAATGAGCTAGTGGATGGATGTTTAGAATTGCTTGTACGCAGCCATAACAATTATTAAGCTCGGTAATTTAATACAATAATTAAGATTAATTTAGTTGGAAAGAAATATTTTGTTTAAACACATTTGCTTAAATGTCAGCAAAAGCATAGTTTCAGTGCATCTATTTTTGTCTCATAAGAAGATACAGCAATAACACTGCATTGTGTCTTTAAAGGTATTTTAATGTATTAACAGCAGTAGTGAGATAAGAAGCTATTACAGCTCATTTGAGGGGCTTACCATTGGGCAAACAGTTGGCAATTATTGCACTTGGAAGAATTAAATGGTTTATTTCAATGGAAATGCTAGTTCTTCTGTGAATTCCCTTTTTTACATCAATTGTAGCATATGTCCACACTTTTTCCAACAGTAATGAATTTCCTGAGGTGGTTTCCCTTGTGCTTTTGAATGCTAAGTGTTAAAATCCAGCAGAAGAGACCTGTAGTTGACCTTTCATGCTAAATGTGAAAGAGCTGTTGTAGCCTTTAAAAAGCTTTTGTGCTTCTGGGCCTCCTGGGAAGATCCGGTTACCTTCAGACGGGATCAGCTGTTTCAGGTATGAAACATCAGTTGTGCAGAGTAACTTTTAAGCTGTTTTATTAGTGATATCTGCCTTCTGTGGTAAGTCGAATCTGAAGACATTTGTGCATGCAGCACATCCAGCTTTATGGTGTGTTCTGTCTTTTCCCCACCTGTTCAGGACTGAAAATCGCCAATACCTGTGAGTTGTCACTATTCAAACTCCTTTTCATATTTAAAAGTCTGTTAACAAAATGGATGTAGGCAGCATAACTGCCCAATGAAAAAAAAGTTATGCTGCCATTATACTGGTCTTTGATACCACAAGGGGTTCTTAGTAGAACTTTGCATTTGATTAATCTTGATGCTTGTATCAAAAGACTTGTGGTAAGATTTTCAGTTTCTGTGGAGAGGTGGTCAAATGTCAGTCTGTGATCTAGATTTAAATGACAAATCAATGTTCCCTCTATTTTTCAAAGATTACGTTTCTAATAGCCTGCTTTATTCTTTCCAGAAACCTCTGATTTCTTGCTTTTCTCTCATCTCTTTGAGAAGAGTCTATGCAGCTTCTAGGTCTGAATGGCATTATGTAGTGCCTGGTTGGCACTGGTGTGTTGCTTTGCGTTTTGGCCAATGCTGGTAGAACTATCCAGGAGAGAAAGGTGTGAAGGAATCCAATGGGATCCTCGAAATTCCTAGGTTAAAATGCTGAAGGTGAACTGATTTGGATGCTCAGAGTTTACGTGGGCTTGAAGGGTAATTTTGTTGTTCTATGGAGGAGAAAGCCATTGAGGGTTACAGTCCAGAAGAATGCCTGTGTAGTTGCATAGAAATACATAGAAACCACACCTGCATGAGGAATTCCCTTCGCTGCAAATGGTGAATTGTTGGGAGAATGTTAGAGGGAAGGATTGCTCCATGATTGGTACTGATTTACACTCTGTTTATCAGAGACAGGTCATGGAGCTCAGCAGAACTTCCTGTTTGGTCTCATCTGGTACAGTTCTTATATAAGATGAATAATTTAAAAAAATCCAATATAAATTATTGTACTTACTATAATAACTATTGCTTAGTTACCGATGTCCATAATTTCTTAACAAAACCAAGGAGAGTATAATTGCAGAGTTGTTACTTTGAGCTCTGGTGTATCTAAAATCGTTCAAGAAGGTAAAGGTTTTTTTTAGCAGAAAACTTTTGAAGTGAAACTTCATTAGGAATGAGCTGACTAAATCACAGACGTTGTTTTAAAACTGAGTTCTAATGTTTGTGGAAAACTATCTGGCTGATAGCAATTATCTTAGCACTGATTGCAGGACCTTGGCTGGCAGAGACATATAAGGAAATGCAGTAGTTGGAGGGATGTTACATGCTTGGAGAGGTTGTAAGAATATTTTGTTTTTAATAAAAGTCAGAAAAAATACCTTAGTAATATTATTTTGCATTTAGATCCAATAAGCACTTACATTCAAATATTAACAGTCATATCTATTGTACTGACATTTTTATTATACTTCCTTGTCTAATGACTCTGAACAGTTAAAATCATATTGTGAGTATTTTAGGTTGAAAATTTTAGTGCTTGCTCAAAGCCTTATTCTTCTAGATGATTTGGACAAAATAATTCCCTTTTGAAAACATAAATAGTAGTCTTCACTGTATTGTTTGAAGGAAGATAATTTTGTTATTTATTGACTTAAGAATACGAGTTGCTTCTGAAGCATGTCCACTTTGTTTTCTAAAATACTACAGTACATTCAAATCCTTCAAGTAGGTTATTATCTGTAACAAGGAACTCAAAGGTGGTATTCAAAATTACTCCTTCAGTAAGCTAACAATGCAGTGGGAATCTAATCATCAGGATGTGTGTCTGTTTCTTACACCAGTCTCATTATCCCTTATTTCCTTTGTAAGCAATTTGCAGTTGCCAAAATGAGGGACAACAGCCAGTGTAAAATAAAATGAATGAAACCTGTGAAACTGAAGTGGTTTACGAAACCTGTTTCAGGGTGCTTACAGTTTATCTTCCAAATCGGTGAATCCTAGAATGTATATTTTATTCTACCTTAAGAAAATGAAATGATAAGCGGAAGTATTCTCTCCAATTTGCGGTCAAGAGAGGCAAACCTACAATGAAGCAGAATATCTTTGTATTAAGGGTAGGAAATAGTCACTTTGGCTTTTCTTGGAGCTTAAGTATAAGGAAAAATGCCTTGAAATTGTCCCTAAAATGTTGGAAAAGGTGAATATATTTTTTTACAAGAGTATAAATACAGAAATAATGAAACTGTCCAAGTCTCATTTGACACTTTTCTCACTACCTTAAATGTATTGTCAAATAAAATTCACATTGGGGAAAAAAAAAAAGGTGTGAAGTTTAGAGCCTACAATCAGCAAATGAGAAGACTCAAAAGCTCAGTGTTTCCTGCCTGCTCTCATTGTTTTTTACACTTATTTACTTTTCCCTCTTACAAATGGACAAGTGAAAGGATTGGTGCAGGTCATTGGAAAATACAGCTTAGTGACAATACTTCTGTCATCCCAGAATTTACTTGGTGATGGAGAAAAATGAAAGGGTGTCAAATTATTTCTTAGTGCTTCTTTAGCCTTGCCTTCAGCTCTGGCTTGGTACTTTGGTTTGCTTCCAGCTGTTTTGTACCCAAAGTAAAATGTTTCCTAACCATGTGCTGCCTCTCTTTCTGTCAAGTAGGGTTAGGAAGTGGTGTTGAAAAGACAACATACTGCTCTCTACCTCCTGGAAAGTCCTTTCTACAGTGAGCCATCCTTAAAGGCCAGCTGTGCCCAACCACACAGCTGTTTCACGCAAGAATAGCTTAAAGCTGTTTGTGTCAAGGCTAAGAATCAGATCCTGTAAATTTCTGAAAGATGAATTCTATGGTAGACGCTGTAAACTTTTTTACAGAAACAAGATTATAGGTAATATAATAAAAATTAGTTACTTTGTAGATGGCAGTAATACTCATGTGTATGTAGTTAATGGCACATTTAGTGGTGTTCTGTTATGTTTGTGTTCCAGTCAACCAGCACAGTGACCAGCCTACCCTCCAGCAGGAAATGATACTTCCTCTTATTCCTTATAGTACAATAAGGGTCTTTATTTATGGCAAGCACTAGTTATGTAGACACAGTGAAAGAATTCATATCTTAGCAGTGCATCAAGGCTTTTCCTACTTCCTTGTAATAGTTATCGCTTAAATTGTCCGTCTCTTCTTTTGTCAGACCTGACCATATGGTCTCTCTGTCAGATTTAGGAAGAAGGCTCTCAGCCAGAGATTCGCTCTCCAGCCAGGTGAAACAGAAGAAACAAAGTTCATAAGAAGTTTGCTTTTCTTATGCAGGTCTAGTGAGTTCTAATTCCAACCTGCAGATTTCATGATTAAGGTTGACACTAGAGTATGGTAAATATATCCAGTTATTGTATGGTTTTTACAGATCACTTTTATGAGAAATACTCACCAGAGTGCATTTTGTCCAGTGTCATTTTCCTTCTGGAGTGCAGGTGTTGCATCATCTTCAAGAAACTGGTGGTTTCTAAAGAGAAATTTTCAAATACTGTCTCTGAAATTCTGCATGTTGAGCATGCGCATACCAGGTGCACAATTAGATAGTTAAAACAGTACTGTATGGTCTTTGGGGCTGAATGTAGGCTACACCCTGAGCAAAAGTAATTGGAGAACTAGGGGTAGAGATTATCTGTAGGTTGTGTAGTTAGAGTAAAACTGGTCTTTCATTTGTCAGATGTTCTAGAAGTGTTTGACTGTGATTGAGTTTGGATTGCTATAGTTTTCCTGTAAAGTATGAAATAAATGGGCACAAGGAATTATTTTATTAGTATTAGTTCAGAATAACCTTCTAATGTTAGAATTTGAACTTTTTAATAAAGTCACTTAAATCTACAAG
Organism: Eurypyga helias; assembly: GCF_000690775.1. Lineage (NCBI taxonomy): Eukaryota > Metazoa > Chordata > Aves > Eurypygiformes > Eurypygidae > Eurypyga > Eurypyga helias. Next base: position 56,661 of record NW_010245501.1, on the reverse strand, counting down.
AGACAAAGCCTGTGATTTTAACAGACAAAAGCATTTATTGAATCCTTTATTTTTATTAAAGTCTATATGAATTTTGTATGACTACTTTTACTCTTGAAGATGATGAAGGATTAACTGTCCTAATTTATGAGAAGTGGAAAGAAAGTCATAACTGTTTCTGTGAATCTTTGTTTGAGCTGTCAGGGAAGGCAGCTCAGTTTTTCTTTTATGTTGCATGGATTTGTGATCTACTAAATGGAGGAAAAAAAATGAGGGCATCAAACTTGCTTTCCTATGTGATATGTCAGATAAAATAAAACTGAGCCTAATTCATTATGATTTACAAGCAGATGTTCCTGCATATGTTCATGTGTGTATGTTTATGTACTGCTACATTTTAAAAAAATTATTGCCCTCTTGCTAATGACTGCAAATAATTATTTGGGAAAAAAGGATCCCATTATGTAGGCACCTAAAATTGTTAGTCAGCTCTGAAAACATTGCTCTTCAGTTCCCCCTTCCACCTCTGAATTCCCACCAAGCCTTGTCCTCCTCCCCAGTGTCATACAGGAACAGGCATGTCAGTGTTCAGGAAGTTAGAGTTATGCAGTTCTAATTTCCAACACTGAATAAATTCACATTCACTTGTATCTGTGAAGAGCTGACAGATTGTGCTTGTATATTTGAACTTAGACAGTCTCTACCAACTCAAATTTTGCTTAGTTCTCAAGCTGAAAAAAGTCTGAATGCTTCCCATTTTTCAAATGGGGAAATAGTCTGTTTTCCTTGGGGGAAAAATTTGTAAGGGAATACAAAACGATCTTCGAAGTCCAAATAGTCTTACCATGCGCATCAAGTATTTTGCACAGGTCTGCACCAATTTTTTTAGCAGGTCAGCTGAAAACCTAAGATGAAACCTAGAGCAATATCAGCACAGTTAATCTTTTGTAAACAGCTTTCCTTTGTGAGGTGATAACTTCAGAGGTTTGCACAAAAAGACAAGTCATTACAAAACTAAAAAAAAAATTGTATTTTCTTACTGCTTGTCAAGCACTGAAGTAATTTTGAAGGACTAAACATCACTGAAAGAAAAGTCTTGGTGTTTCATGTAACACAGATCCATAAAATGAGCACAGGTATAGTAATGAATGCTAGTTTACTGAATTTAAATTAGCAAATTCCAAACTTAGCTTGACAACTTTAATAGAAGATTTTAACCTGTAAACAATAGTTGTTTGTCACTGTCATTATTTCAGCACACCTGCAATATTTAGTAGTTTTACAAGTGCTAAGCCTTCTGGCATTTTCCAGAAATGTCTGCGTACCAATAAACCCCTTCCTTAGTGACTCAGGCTTTCAGTCAGTCAGCAAGTCTAGCAGATATTTGACAGTGTGATAAAACTGCTGTAGAGGCCAGCAAACTCCTCATGAGTGCACCTTTGCTGATGGTGGGGTTGGCTGGAGTGATGATCTTACCAACTAAACCCAAGTTAAAAAGGCAGTAGAGAATCTCCTATGGTTGGCACATCCCTAGGTAATTTCTGTTCCTTTCTGATGGTTTTCTTTAATTCACTGAAGCTGAATTGATCACATTAATGAGCATTCCCATGTTTGGGTAGAAATATGAGGCTGCTCAATACTCAGTGCTTTTCTTTTTGGATCTGATGTTTGCTAGTTACCTTGTTGACCCTAATATATTACACTTGTACGTGAGCTAAATTCTTTAAATGGTGTATGCTTGTAAGATGTTACTTGTGTCTGGTTTCACACAATGTTTTTAATGGGGAGAAAAAAGAAGTTAGCTGTGCAACATGAAGATTGACGGTGGTCTCAGTCTGCTCAGATGGAGCAGCAAGGAAAGATACTGACTTCAATCAGACTGGTTTTAAGTTCTCTGACTTGAGCAGTGCCTGTGCTATTGATACTTAAACCTTCATCAGAAGAAGGTTACCTCCAGGATTTTAAAAAAAAGGCCACCAGCTGTTACAATCTAGCTTATAGAAATCATTAGTTATAGTAGTTTTCTGAAGAGCAGTTTTTATTATGGGAACAATAAATATACTCTTAACTTACAGCATTCGGCTTCACCCATGAGCTGAAATTTGATGATAAAAGTGTGAGAAATTAATATGAGGGAAGAGGGTTAAATACTTTTTTATTCAAGACAAGTTATATGTGTTTCAGATAGAATTAAGGGCTCCTAATAACATGGTACAGCTGTGATCAGGTCACTGTTAATTTTGAAAGCAACCTGGTTCAGTATAAGCTTTGACCTTTTCCTTGTTCTAAATTTCACTACAAAATAAAGCTCAGACATTTATCACAGAAAAATGCTGAGAGTCATGAAGACAAAGTACAGTTTGAACCAGCAGATTTCAGCATGAAAACAGTATGAAAAGTGTGTTCCTCCGTGTTAATGTCCTAACAAATGTGGTTAGGAAAACACATTTTTTTCTATCAGTGTGAAGTTGAAGGACAGAGCTCAAAGGTTTTCAAGGGGCTTGTTTTCATGATTTCCCCACTGAAAGCCATTTTTTTTACACTATAATATATCCTAATAGTTTGGGGCTTTGTGAGCTATTTCACAGGTTAATGGTAAACATCTGCCCAGGTAGGTTATTTATAGGAGAGGAGGGTGGGAAAAAAAAAGGGGTCAAAAGAAAGGCTGTGTATATTCTGGATATTGTATTTTTTTCTTGGAAAAAGAAGGCAGGATCTTATGTAAAACAGATTTTTTTTACACTATAATATATCCTAATAGTTTGGGGCTTTGTGAGCTATTTCACAGGTTAATGGTAAACATCTGCCCAGGTAGGTTATTTATAGGAGAGGAGGGTGGGAAAAAAAAAGGGGTCAAAAGAAAGGCTGTGTATATTCTGGATATTGTATTTTTTTCTTGGAAAAAGAAGGTAGGATCTTATGTAAAACAGGTTGTGGTAAAAGGAAAGACGTTCAGGGGTGGGTGAATTATCCCCCTGTTTATTCATCTGTTCTTGGATTTCTGCATTTGAACTGTGGCATTGTCGAAGTAGGACTGTCTGTATTTGTGCGGTGTTAAGCCCTGGGGACCTGGGCTTCTGGGCGAGGTATCCACCACAAAATTACATGAACTGGCTCTTAGCGAAGAGTCATTCAGAGACTTGTATGGAAAGGTAATTGATGGACTTTCTGTCTAGAAATACTCTTCTGACAACACTGAGCTTTTTGTTTTGTGTTTCCTTTTGTATTACAGATATACGCGGGCTGCAAGGATTTCTTGATCAGGCCTCAAGACTGGGACTTGATGTATCATTACAAAAAGTAGACAGGAACATCAGCAGAGTCTTTGCCAACCTTTTCACAACCATGAAAACAGAAG